>NC_057806.1:83468991-83682307 GCF_018294505.1 Triticum aestivum | reverse complement strand
CTCTAAGTGTTGGTCCAACTGAGCGATGTCCGGGGCTTCTAGGTGCATCTCTGGGCTAGCCTACCCGACGTCTTGCTCATCTGGTGTGCCCTGAGAACGAGATATGTGCAGCTCCTATCGGGATTTGTCGGCACATCTGGGTGGTGTTGCTGGTTTAGTTTTACCATTGTCGAGAATGTCTTGTTACCGGGATACCGATCCTGATCGGAATGTCTCGGGAGAAGGAATATCCTTCGTTGACTGTGAGACCTTGTGATGGGCTAAGTTGGGACTCCCCTGCAGGGATTTGAACTTTCGAAAGTCGTGCCCGCGGTTATGGGCAGATGGGAATTTGTTAATGTCCGATTGTAGATAACATGAAACTTAACTTAATTAAAATGAATCAACCGCGTGTGTAACCGTGATGGTCTCTTCTCGGCGGACTCCGGGAAGTGAACACGGTGTTGGAGTAATGCTTGACGTAGGTTGTTCTAGGATCACTTCTTTATCATAGTTGTTCGACCGTGCTTTTGCATTCTCTTCTCGCTCTCTTTTGCGATCAGGTTAGCCACCATATATGCTAGTCGCTTGCTGCAGCTCCACATCATACCTTACCTTACCTATAAGCTTAAATAGTCTTGATCGCGAGGGTGTGAGATTGCTGAGTCCCCGTGACTCACAGATTACTTCCAAACCAGATGTAGGGACCGACGTTACCATTCCAGACGATGCGCTTGAGCGCAAGTGGGAGTTCGATGAAGACTCTCGCCGTTACTATGTGTCTTTCCCAGATGATCAGTAGTGGTGCCTAGTTGGGGCGATCGGGGGACTTTGTCGCATGTGGGGGTTGATCTTTATTTTGGTACCATAGTCGGACCATGAGTGTATTGGATGATTGTAATGTTCTTCATGTATTTGTGTGATGTGGCGAGTGTAAGCCAACTATGTGCCTTTTCCCCTTTTATCTATTTACATGGGTTGTTGTGAAGATTACCTTACTTGCAACATTGCTTTCAATGCGGTTATGCCTCTAAGTCGTGCTTCGACACGTAGGAGATATAGCCGCATTGAGGGCGTTACATGCTCAAACTCTACAGCCTTGTCCCTTCCTTTCCTTTTTGAAATAGTACTTTCGCCCCTTCCTTTCCTCTTTGAACCACGTCCTAGATTTATGCGATACAACTTTCCCCACTACTTTTCTCCATTCCTTTCCTCTTTGAACCACGTCCTAGATTAATGCTATACAACTTTCCCCCTTCATTTCCTCTTTGAACCACGTCCTAGATTCATGCTATATACAACTTTTCCCACTACTTTCCCCCACTCCTTTTCTCTTTGAACCACGTCCTAGATTCATGGTATACATGCAGCTAGAGAAATGCATGTGGAGTAAGTAAATTATACCTTAAGGTTCTTGGGGCGTGGTTCGGTGGGCGACAGGACGGCGGCGAAGAAGAAGGGGTCGGAGGCCCTCCCGCGCCGCCGCTGGGTGGAAAGTGAACAGGTGCGCCGGTAGTCCCTCGCCGACGGCGACAGCGTTAAGCCTCCTTCCCTTCCCGGCGGACGGATCCTGCCGGCTCTTTGATCAGTAGTGAGGGGAGAGAGAGGCCAACAAAGTCTTGTTTAGATCTGGAGAGGGCGAGAGAGTGTGAAGAGAGCAACTACAAGCGTTGAGGCTCCAGCGAGAGAGGGCGAGAGAGTGAGCGAATAGGCTAACCAGCTACACAACCCTCATGTTATGTTCAACGAGAGGGAAATAACCTTTTATACATTCCTGCATTCATGTGACAAGCATGCCGTGTTTCTTTGTGTGTGTGGGAGTCATTGGGATTTCAATCATAATTGTGTCATGTGGATTTGGTGGTAAGACTATCCACAGTGGTGCAGAAATAATGCAGCCTTAGTCACCTTACCTTTCTCCATGTAGTACGTTGGGTCCCACCAGTCAGAGGGTGAAACAAACAAATTAATAAGAAAAATTAAAAGCGCCAGCGGTGTATCTTACGTCACACATCTCGCTACTACTCGGGAACACTGTCCAATTGACCCCTCTGTTCGCTCACGTACTATTTTAAGTGAATCCTTATTATAACATGCACACAAATTTTGGGCACTTGTATTCGACTTAAGTCAGTGTGCCACCGTATCTCGTATACTTACTACTCCCTCCGTCTAGGTGTAATAAGTCACGTTAGAAGGTGCAACGGGACCAAGGTGTGTGCGTGTGCGTCTGTGTGTGTGTGTGTGTTTAACACCATGTGTGTGTTAGAGAGTGCGACAGATCGACCTACTCCTACAAAGAGATGTTGTGTAGTGTACGATTTTAGCCGCGAGAGTCGGTGCATCCTCTTGTTTCCGGGCGTGTCCGGTAGGGACATGAGGACAGCTGCCACGCCCGCTCCTGACTAGCCTGGCCCACCCAAAGCCCCTCCATCGCCCGCGCGCGCTTCCTGCCTGAAACAGCCAGCGCCTCTCCAAAGAATCGGTGGCGCATTCATGCCCGGGCAGAGCGGACGCGACCTCCCAGTGGCGCAAGAGTGATGGTTGCTTCATTCGTCCAACTTATTGTTGGGTCTATGTGATTTGACGGCTCATTGGTCTTTATTACTTAGGTGGTAGGACAGGTGGATGTCCCACACTTTCGGCGAAAGGAGGTATACTACTAGTACTAGATTACAATTTTCTCCATTCCTACAGCGGAGGCGTGCAAGAGCAGTGAAAACACGCAGGCTCAGTGATTACATGGCCCACCTCACACTATCACCGTGCGACACCTAACTCTTTACATAGTACTCCCTCCGTTCCTAAATATGACTAGATGAGTCCCCGCGCGTTGGCGCGGAACAGCGGTATATCTCTCTGCGCAAAATTATTGATTTCATAGAACAAAAAAAACTCTATAACCGCATGACAAATGTGGTAGCCAAACTAAATAAACTCCCATCATCATTTAGATCATCCCACGTAAGGAAAAAAGATCAGCCAACTCCTACTACGTAATGGCACTATATTTTTCTTTTTGACATGTTAATGGGACTTAAAAGCTCACTTACATGCATGCTACCGGTGCATGCTTGCATGCAGACATGTTGATGTGATTTAAAACCCACTCACATGCATGTGGCACGGTATTTCTGCATGCTTGCATGTGGCTTAGTGCGGATCCTCTCAACGTCAAGATCAGACGGCTATTATGGACTGATTTACTTCATCTAACGGCTACATCAATTTTGATGACGTGGCTCAAGGAGAGGATAGAGAATTCCTAGTAGTGGGGGCTAGCTATTACTAGTATATATAAGTCTTTGTAGAGATTCCACTACATACGGAACAAAATGAATGAATCTACACTTAAAATGCATCTATATACATCCGCATGTGGTTCATGGTGAAATCTCTACAAAGACTTATATTTAGGAACGGCGGAAGTACTAGTATAGTACGTACTGTAATTTATCAGTGAGATAAATTTGTACAATGCTATGAAGCTTCCAACTTCTGTTACATGTATCTTGCGTCCAAGGTTGCCCGTTGCAACTTTTCATCAAATACAAAGGTGACTAACATGCATGCTATTGCATCTCAATGATTGACAGATCATAGCAAATATGTACTCCCTCCGTTCCAAAATAAGTTTCTCAACTTTGTGCAAACTTTAGTACAAATTTGTACTACTACTAAAGTTGACACTTATTTTGGAACAGAGGCAGCTAAAAAAAGAAAATGATCCATGCAGTCCCTAGCCCTTGAACCGTGAACCCTGACCAGGCTTCAATTTGCTGGCAATGTTCGAGCTTCCTAATAAATGAAGTTTGCAACCTTTTGACCATCGGATCATTTTGTGCAGTTTCACCAAAATCGAGATGAGCATCCATGTGGCAAAGAAATTGAACAAGCGTGATTAGAATAAGATTACTTGGACTAGTTGATGAGACATAAACTCATCACAAATACATTACATAGAAACCAGTAGAGGTATATGCGGGGCAAAGAAGTAGAGAAATATCCACAGGGAGTGATGTGGGCGGCTGGAGCAGTGGTGCAAGCCGGCTGTAAAGGGAGTTGTACCTGAGGGGCGTAGCTCAACCTTGAGGAGGGCGGCGGGAGGCGGCAACTGCCCACGTCGCGGCAGTGAGCAAGGGACGAAGGCAACCTCACCGGCTTTGTGAGAGAGAACGGCGGGGACCCCTGATCGGGACGTGCCGACAGTGTGTTTTCACCGTCGGCGACGGCCACCGCATGTACACTAAGCATCCACCCCTTCCCCAAGCGGACGTGATCCGCCGGGATGTTAGAGATGTGGCCACAGTCGTTTTGTGTGAGAGAGTGTGAAGAGAGCAACCCCAGCAAACAACTGTGTAGGCTGGCCCGTCCTGACTATGTACTCCCTCCGGTCCTTTTTACTCCGCATATTGGAATTCTCTGAAGTCAAACATCATAAAGTTTGACCATATTTATATGAAAAAATATCAACATCTGACATGCTAAAGTTATACAATATGAAAATTTAAGTCATGACACATCTATTGGTATTGATTTCAGATTGTGAATGTTGGTAATTTTTTCTATAATGTTGGTCAAACTTTACGAGGCTTGACTTCAGTCAAATCTTATATGCGAACTAAAAAGGACCGGAGGGAGTATATAGTGGAGCGGTTTCCTTTTCTCTCCATATGAACCTATCATATTGCATACGTGCCACTGAAGAATAAAAAACTTTATTTATAAATGTCGCGGCACCTACTACTCGTTCTCCTATAACCTTGCGCTTGGCATCTCCAAAATATTGACCTTGCAATTGGCTCTTCGCCTCTTCGGGAAGTCGAGCAATAATGGTAGTGCAGTATATATCGTTCTGGCTATATGAGACCGAATGAATTGCTGCACGTCCACCACTTGGGCGAGGGTCGAGGGGCGAGGGAGAGTGCTACATACGAAGCAAAATGAGTGAATCTACACTCTAAAATACGTCTATATACATCAGTGTTTGGAGTATGTACTAGTAGTTCATATTGAAATCTACTAGAGGACATATATATTACAAACAATATGATATAATCTCTATAACCAAGGTAGTCGGGACGAGGAGTAAACGGAGGGAGTAGTAAATTTTTCTCCTCGTCCTACGAGCCACCGCGCGCATGGGCGAGGAGCGGGCGTATGGCGTAGTAAGCAAGCTTCAGCTCATCCTGCGAGCCACCACGCCCGTGGGCGGGGGAGACGGCGTACTAAACAAGCTTCTCCTCGTTCTGCGAGTTGACGGGACACATCAAAAGTACTCCAGTGTATAGATCCTTGCCTCTAAGGTAGTCCCCACATGGTTTGCCTCTTTTTTTAACATAACACGTCAAGTCGCAATTTGTTTGTTCAACTGTGGTAGACGATCCTCCCTCCACCAAGTGGTAAACCAGTACACGTGCCAAATTACCACGTGGGCTGCCTTTTTCATACAGAAATGAGCTCCACCGTGTACCCGCACGGGTGTGGTTGGGAAAGAGACGGGAGTACGTGCGCCGTGCATGCACCTCTTCTCTTCGTGCACATTCCCCACCTACGTGGGTGTGTGTGAGAGATACAAACCGCGTTCGTGAGTGTTTTTTGTTTTGGGGTGGGGGTGGGGTGGGGGTTGATTTCGTGAATTATTTGTGCGAATATGTGTCGATGACATCTCAAACAAAATTTTGCATGCAATGTGTGTGAAATGGAGGCCTATCCATATCATACATAGAGGCTCGGGCAATCCACGAGAAGAGAGGGAGGGGTCATAGCTATCGATAGAGTCAAAGAGAGGATCAAGTGGGTGGGTGCGAGATCGATGAAGAGAGCCATCGAAATTGTGTGTGTGTACAAGTCAAATATATAGGGCGACTGTCCTACCGGAACGTTAGAGGGCACACGTCAAGTTTGTGTGTGGCAGGGAGACATGACTAGAGCGCTCGATGTATCGGTGTGTGGGGGGAGGGGGGTGGTGCGAGGGGTAGGCAGAGGCCTAACTATAGAGGTAGAATGACTCATATATGTGTTGAGAAGGAGAGACCCAGCTATGTCTTGAGGGAGATCGGTCGACATCCATACATAACTGAAGGACGGGAAATATGATGGGAGAGAGATAGAGGAGAGAGAGAGGCAGGGAGAGGGAGGGAGAGGGGTAGAGTGTTGGATGGGTGATGGAGTTGCTTCTCGAAGATGGTGGGAGAGGCCTACTAAACAAACTGAGGGTGGAACTGCAATGTTATCAATAAGAGTGGGGATGTGTTTTTGTGTGTGCCTGTGCGTGATAGATCTGTCGGGATGCATCCATGGATGATGAAGGGGAACCATGTGTTTGGTAAGCAAACCTAACTAGATTGGTAGATCAATTGTACTTTGTCGGAGGAAGGGAGAGACACAACTAATGAGGTAGATCGATTGACGTGTGGGTAAAAACGAGTTATAAGGACCTAGCTAGCTATATGTATAGCGAGAGATCGGTCAGTGTACGTCCATTTGTTAGAGGCTAATAAGGCCCAGCGAGACGGATAGACAGAGAGAATGGAGCTAGGAGGTGGTGCGAGAGGCCCAACTACTAGCTAGATAGGGGGAGGAGTGTGCGGTTGTGAGAGAGCGATGAAAAGAGGGGCGAGAGTTTACATGTGTGTCTGACCGTATGAGAGACACGAGGCAATGATACATAAAGGAGGACATTGAAGGTGTGTTTGTATGTTGTAGGCAGGCATCGCTTGAGAGGTTTATCGATCGCTGTGTGTCGGAAAGGAGTTGTGGAGACTCTGGGAGAACGACCTAAAGAAAAAAATGAATGTGCCCGGTGGATAGAATGCCGAGGGAGGGGGAGGGCGAGGAGGGCATGTGCATGCATGAGAGAAAGTTAGTGGTAGCTGCAAAGGTTAGAGGATTGTGTGGGTGTAAGAGACTAACAAAGATCATAATTTGATATGAAAGTGGATTCATATATTTGAATAGGAGATCATAGTGTTTTAAACATTGCATGCATGAATATAGCGGTGATACACGTGTTGTGCACATGTTATACCATAATGTGATAATGCATGGTGTTTGCAACTCACAACTAAATGCCGAACAATCTAAACCATACTATACATCAAACAATCTCACATTTTATTTGAATTTGTGATAATGTGTGGCGTTTGCAGCTTACAACTAATTATCGAACAATCTAAACAATACTATATATCGAACATTCTCACATTTCATTTGAATTTGTGGTAATGTGTGGTGTTTGCAACTCACATCTAAATACTTGTAGGCGTAGGGGGCGGGGCACCATACATAATGTGATAAACACATTATACATATGAGACATGGTTTAGATTATGAAGATATAGCTAGAGCTAGAAATGTAATGTCATTTGAAATCAAAATAAAGTGGATTCAAAAAATCTAGTTCGAGTTCATATAGTACACATAGTTCATATGTAACTCGAGACTAATCATGCGGTGTGCTGTGAAGATAATACACAAACGATGGTTTAACATGACAATAATGATGATTGTAGATCTTATTAAAACAGAGAAACAAATTCAAATGCTTTGACTTCACAACAATCATTACTGTAGATCTTATTCAAATAGAGAAACGAATTCAAATTTAGTTCGTATTGAAGCTGTAGTATATACGTTTGGAATGCACTAAAACGTTCATTTGAGTAGTAGGTTGCATGCATTATACACGTAGCGAAATATTTTAATTAAACATAACATGAATTCAAAGTTTTGAATGACATTTGTACGGCGCATTGATTTGGTGTAGTACATGTTACGCTTGTCCGGAAATTTCAACCCGCGCCTTGTTAGCCCAAAATAGTTAAGATATATCTTTGTCTCGTTGTGCTCCGACAACTCCCTCCATCTCAACCCGCGCCTTGCTATTCCGAAATTACAACGCGCATGAAAACTCCCACCTCCTGTGAAATCCCGACACGCGAAATGCCCGTGGTACCCCTGAACCGAAAGAACCGCCTCAAATCGATGGGGGTACTTTCGTAACTTACCCCACATTTCGGACAAGCGCATCTCTAAGCAAGGGTTCCCCACTGCCATCACATCCGCCCACCCATTCGTACACCGAGGCCGCGAAAACCCGCGACAAAACCCCACACCCTGCTCTGTCCACCACCTAGAAGGAGCCTCTTCCCCAACGACGTTGTCCACAGCAACACCTCGACGTCCCTCATCCACCGTACCGGATGAGGATCCGTCGTCGATATCATCGTCCCGCTGGTTCAGCCACCCCGTCCTCCACCTCCAAGGAGCTGCCCCGATGTTCCCCTCGTCTTTCGCGCCACCTCCATTCCCACACCGCCGTCTTCACCTGCACCACCGGAAGAGCATCATCATCACTGTTTCCTCGGATCAAGCTACGGCCTAATCGGCGCCACCAAAGAGGTTGTACACTAATCGCCGCATTTTCTTCTTAATTCGATCTCACGGTGCTACCGACACTCGGTCCCGAGCCGACATGGTGCGACTCCATCCACGGCGGCGTCGCCGGCCACTTCCTCCACGGCATCGCTCCCTTGGTGGCGACGGCCACATCAGTAGGACCTGCTGCTGCTTTAGCTCTCGCTCTCGCTGCTGCTCTGCTCTTGCTCTCGGTCCCCTACTTGGTCTGGTCTTGCTATTGATCTTGCTCGCGCTACTGCTCTCGCTCTTTCTCTTGCTTGCGATGCTGCTCCGATTTAGCTACACTTCACTCCGATGCCGCTGGGTGAAGGAAGAACCAGCCACAGCAGGGAGGGGGTCTCACCGGAGAGGTACCCCACTATCTACCTTAGGGTTTAGGATGGGGGCGGTGGCGGGGCGTTGGCGGGGCGGTGGCGTGGGGATCGCCGGAGAAAAACCTTGGCACGGGGGGGCCTAGAGGGATGGACGGGGCGGCGGCAGACCGGCGGTGGGGTGTGTTTTCAGGGCGGGCGGGGCGGCGCACCGTGGGCGGCGGGAGGCTGCTGTTTGGCCGGCTCAAGGGGTGGAGGTTGAATATGAACCGCAGGCCCTTGATTTCGTATCCAACGGGTGCAAAATCGACTGACCAGAGATGAAAAAGTCAGTCGACCGACGTGTAGACTCACCTTGCTAGTGCCTCTAGTTTCGACAGCAAAATTCAGTTTCGACAGCAAAATTCAGTTTCGACAGTTAAGTTCAGTTTCGACAGTAAAATTCAGTTTCGACAATTAAGTTCAGAGATGAGCGGATGATGTGTTTTATATCTAGCACTTTGTGGTTATGTATTTTACGTCATGTATTGGAGATGCTATTAGAATTCCACTCAGGTTATCATTGTTCGTTGTCTCTCTTGTCCTGCTTCAGCCTCGACATCGTACAACTCACCGGAGCTGCTCCAATGATGAAACCCTCCATCACAGTGGAGCAGTACCTTGGGCTCCATCTCCAGACGCCTAAGATCTTCTTCCCCTCCTCCGACAGCCAAGTCAGCCGGAGCATCCTCACCGGCCAACCCAATCACGCTGAGATCGACATGGCTTCGCCAAAGAGGTTGTACACTTGTTGCATCTAATTTTTACTCTACATGTTATCTATATTGTCCACTGAGCACACAGATTTTTTCCTTTAGTGTCTCCTTGAAAGAAAAAACGTAGGAATTTTAATTTTCACTTTTCCTGCTTTTCAAATTCCTATTCATGAAGCACAAGACTAAGAGATAGTAGCATAATAGCATTATAACCGTACATTTTCTTGCGGTTTGACTTAATCTCACCATGCTTCTTTGCATCCTGTGATCTTCCAATTATTGTGAATCAAACACCCAGATTGGCAGAAATCCTGTGTTTTTAAATTTTATGTTTTGCACGTGCATTCCTATCCTATTCCTGTCTATTTCCTATCCCTGCATTGTTGTAATCCTCCAATTCAAACAAGCCCTTACAGAATTACTTCTCTTACAGATAGTTGTCAAAGGAAACCTTGCGTGGTTTGTCCTGCTCCTGCTGCGCCGTCGTCCACCCCAGCTCAGCTGCTCCAACGACAGAAGGGTCCAACACAGCAGGGATCCGGCCTCCAGACTGTCTTTCGCCGCCTCAGATCTTCTTCCTCGCCGCTTGCAGCCATGAAAACTGCACTACCATCATCAACCGAGCAGATGACCTCGAGGAATACACGGGTCCACAAGAAAGGTCGCACTCTTTCATGTCTTCTTACGTTATGCATCGCTTAATATTACATGCTACTTTATCGTCATGCTCACCAATTAGACTCTGAGTCAACTCCAAATTAATGGTCAAACTTGAGTTTTAAAATGGTTGTGGGGTACATATAGGGGCCGCTATCAATAGTATCTATCTACTATCTGGTTAATCTCCGGTGTCTACTATGAGTTTCATGTTGGGTGGGAAACAAACAGTAAAGAAGCCATTATCTGTATTTTTTAACGGAAGCCATTATCTGCCTGCTATTATTGGTTTTGGGTCTATCCACAGTTTGCTACCATCACTCTGGATTTATGCATGCACTCCTTACATAATCTCACTATGTTTTATTCCTATGCATGACAGTTATTGTAAACAATGGAACTGAACATGTAGAGCAAAAGAGACGAGCCTTGTGTGGCAATAAAATTTCATGCAAACGTCACTCCATGGTAGGCGCAAAGGCAGCCCCCCCTCCATGCATTTCGGATTGTAATCGAGAGGAAGATATCTGTTCTGAGGGGGATTCAGAAGGAGAAGACAACTCCTATTTACCCCCTGAGGTCTTCGCTCTAACTTGGCATGCTGATGTTGGTTATATCATGCATATGGTGTCTTGCAATGCTTACTTTATACATCAAATATGTCATCTGCTTAGTTTAGACATCTTTTGTGTGAATGCCATCTGTTTAGTTTATTCATCGTTTATGTGAATTATGCAACGCCATCTTGTTTAGCCAGGCATCATATATGTGAATTTTGCAATGCCATCCTGCTTAGCTAGTCATCTTATATGTAAATTATATCAGGCCATCCTTTTTTTGTTACATATTACATTTGTCAACAATGTTATTACATTCAACTGCTCTTCGTGTGCATCAGCCATTTGACACGGTGATGGCAAATTCTGGAGTGAAAACAAGGTCTTCAGAGCATACTATGCTATCTGACGAAGCGCATATCTCGCTGGTTACGGATAGCTCCTCAGAGGAGGATTCAGAGACAGATGACCAGTCCTATCCCCCCCCCGAGGTGTATGCTCTAACTTGGCAGGGTTATGTTGCTCATATCGTGCGTATGGTGTCTCGCATTGCTATGTCATTTGATTAGTTTAGACATGCTTTGTGTGAATGCCACCTGTTCAGTGTCTAATTACCATATATGTGAATTATGCATTGCCATCTTGTTGCAAGACATTATATATGTGAATTATACAATGTTGTCTTGTTGCAAAGGCATTATATATGTGAATTATGCAATGCCATGCTATTTAGCCAATCATCATGTATCTGAATTATATCATGCTATCATTTTTTTGTATTACGTGTTCCATTTGGCGACAATGTTTGTATATTCAACTACTCTTCATGTGCATCAGCCATTTGAAGCGGTGATGGAAGTATCTGGAGTGAAAACAAGGTATTCAGAGCAGACAATGCTACCTGCTGAAGCAGACATCTTGCTGGTTACAGAGAGTTCCTTAGAGGAGGATTCAGAGACTGATGACCAGTCCTATTTTCTCCTTGAGGTCTGCTCAAACTTGGCAAGGTTATATTACCCATGTCATGCATGTTGTCTTGCATTGCTTAGTTTCTACATCATATATGGATTGCCATCTTCTTACTTGCTTACTATATAAATCATATATTTGAATTATATCATGCCATCATGTTTACATAGTACATACACATCATCTATCTGAATTATGGCATGGCAACCCATTTAATAAAGACATCATATAGTTATATCATCTCATCCTATTTAGTGTTTACAGTCATCATATTTTGAATTATGGCATTCTATCCGTGAATGTATGTGAATTATGGCATGCCAGCCTATTTAATAAACACATTATATAGTTATGTCATGTCATCTTGTTTACATAGTCTCATATTTTGAACTATGTCTTTCTATCTTTTTTAGATAGCCATCATAATGTGAAATTGTGTCGTGCTATCCTGTTTAGTTAGCCATCATATATGTGAAATTGTGTCATGCTATCCTATTTGGTTAGACAACATAAATATGAATTATTTCATGCCCTCATTTATTCCCCACTATCCATTGCGCCTGTCTATCATACAATGTCTATACTTTCAATTACTATTCTTGTTTATCAGCCATTTGAATTGGAGAGCGTGATGGCAGTATCTAAGAGAGTAACAACACGGTCTTCAGAAAAGATATTGCTACTAGTTGATGCAGATAGAACCACTGTTGTACTTGCCCAAGGACCAGATCCACCACACATAACTCAGACTCTCGCAGATTGTACCCCTACCCAGTTGGACAGAGAACTAGCTACACCCCTTCTAACCCCAACCCCGGCAGATAGTAACCCAGTTCCAGTTGACACATCACCGTCTCCACCACAGAGCACCCAAACACGAGTAGTTAGTAAGGGAACTGCAGTGCCCAAAGCACAAGGACCACCACTCCGAATCCCAACTCAACGCTTAAAGGAGAAGAAGATTTGTTCTTAGGTCAGGTTCTGTAGCTATGGTTCATACTCCTTTGCTCTTGCATGACTGTATTTACTCATACCAACTATTTTCAAATTTGAAGGATGGAATTAAAACTCCAATGGCGCAACAGGTATGTTTTAAACTTGTTTCTTTAACTGGTTTGCTGTTGTAACCTGCTCTATGTTGATTTCAGTTTCAATTGAATAAACAGTTATGTTCTCATGTCATGCACATTACAAGTGTTGTTATTGCTGTATAGTTACCCACACTTATATTTTGTCTATTCTGCTTTGTCTTGAACAAATATTATTTGAACTGTGTCTCTATCTTGATTTGGCAACAAAAACTAGAATGGTATAGACCATAAAGTGACTATGGTACATATATATATATGTTTGTTTCATGCTGTTATCCTGTCCACTTTACTACTGGAGACATTTACCAAAATGAGTTTCATATACAACATGGTAAACATGTGATGTGTCTGCTTGTTTCTCTTTTAGAATGCGGACAAAATATTGGAGAACAGTACCGCGTTATCCAATGGTAAAGGAAGTAATGCAGATAAGGTTCAAGATAGTGAGACATCCCTGTTGGTCTCCAAGAAAGCTAATAAAAACTATCTTGACGACAGTGAGGGAACCCAAAACTCCTATCTTGATGTAGTGTTCGAGTTACTGGCCACTACTACTGGCACAAGCTCTTCGAACTCGCTGCCTGAATTAGTTCGTCTTCTTGAGTCTCAACTTCAAGTTCAAAGACATTGATCAGATGTGCTGCGACAGGAAGTTGACGGACTGAGGAAGTCCCTGCAGAATTCAGATGCATATTTTCTGGTGCAACAGCAAGCGCTGGAGGATTTAAGCGCCAAACAAGAGAAAGTTAATAAGCTTGCTAAGCATCTTGCCAGCATTATGGGTACCCAGGATATTGTTTCTTGAGATCTTCTGAAGTGGTTTCAGTTCTAGATTTGTTTTGCTGCGGCGTTTATTTGCGCTGGTTGCCAACTATGACAACCAGTGTATATGATATGCTGCTTTGTTCCCTATGTTTGCACTGGTGGAGAAATTTGATGCCCAGTGGATGTATTATGTGTAATAGCCATGATAGCCTAGCGTTAGTTGCTTGCTTATTTATTTCCTTGTTGTCTTGTTTATTTGTTTGCTTGTAGTCATTGTAGTTCTTTTTCCGCGGTTAGCTAGTGGCTGCAATAACCTATTTTTTAAAACTAGGCCATAATAACCATGGGCTAATATTTACTATAGTTACACTGGGCCTCCTACTGGCTGTAGTTACAGTGGGCCTTCTACGGGCCGTAGAAACAATGGGCCTTCTACGGGCCGTATTATCAATGGGACTTATACGGGTCGTATAATCGATTGGCCAAACATGGGCCAAACAGACCGCATTATGGCCGTAAATGGGCTAGAGTTGGAATCGTCCGTTCATGGGCCGACCATAACGGACCATCATTAATAGGCCGTATTTGATGATGCTATGAAATCGGCCCAGCGTATTAACGGACCACAAACAGGCCGACTGTAACCACGGGCTGAATTTGGCCCACAAGCAGAAAATGACAGTAACGGGCCGTAAGTAAACGAATGCTGGAAATGAGCCCAAGAATAAATGCACTCTGAGAAGGCCGAAAGATAACATGGGCTGGAAACGGCCCAACGGAATAACGGGCCATTAATGGGTATAAAGTGATACACTGTTCATTACGGGCCAGTTTCACCATGGTTCGTTAATGGGTGTAAAGTGATACACTGTTCATTACGGGCCAGTTTCACCACGGGCCGTTAGTAGGCCAAGAGTTACATAGGGCCTCATATGGGCCGAAAGACGTCATGGGCCAGAAATGAAAATGGGCTGGAATCATATTGGATGGCCCAGATGACGCTACTGGGCCTAATTCGGATAGGGCATAACGGGCCTTGTGTTAGCGGGCTGTAAATGGGCTATATTCGAACAGGCCGTTAACAGGCTTTCCATGGGCCGGCCCACCAGCTTTTGACCAAGTCAAACGGGCCAGCCTTTTCACAGGAATGGGCCTCTGTTGGGCCGTGCCACGTGTCGATGTATCATAGGCGCCTTCCATCCAATGAGTGGTTGACATCTGTCCCAACGATGAGCCGACACGTGTTTCCTCCAGCCAATGATGATTTTACACGTGGAAAATCCCCATTGGTCGGGGCTGTTAACGGGTTATCGGATCCAAAACCCGACCCGATAGATTAACGGCGTTCCGTTATGGTGGATGCCACGTGTCGGTCACCCTTTATGAAAGCACTTCTGTGACGCACGATTTATCGTCATGGAAGCAGAAACTTTCGTGATGATAATTTTGGTAATGTCATGGAACACTTCTACGACTGCACAGGTATGAGTATCTTGATTCTGTCATAAATTTGTCATGGATGTACATGCGTGACAAAAAAACGACCTACTGTGACAAACACGTATCATCACGAAAGTGTATTTTTTTTGTAGTGCAAAGAAGGACAAATCCTGGCGCCTATGTGTCAATTTCATGGACCTTAACAAGGCTTGCCCAAAGGATCCCTTCCCCCTCCCCCACATCGATCAAATTATCGATGCTACCACAGGACACGATTCATTGTGTTTCCTCGACGCATACTCCGGCTACCACCAAATCAAGATGGCGGAGTCCGACCAAGCCGCAACGGCATTTATCACACCATACGGACCCTTCTGTTTCAACACGATGCCTTTTGGGCTCAAAAACGCCGGTGCAACATATCAGCGCATGATTCAGACATGTCTAGAGAAATAGATCGACAAAATAGTAGAGGCATATATAGATGATGTGGTCGTCAAAACCAAACACGTCGACTCTCTAATAGATGACTTGAGGCTCAAATTCGACAACCTACGAACATATGACATCAAGCTCAATCCGGAAAAATGCGTTTTTGGTGTACCAGCCGGAAAGCTCCTGGGCTTCATTGTCTCCAGTAGAGGAATTGAAGCAAACCGGACAAAATCCAAGCTCTGTCATAGTTGGCTATCCCAACAGACCTCAAACAAATCCAGAAATTAACCGGATGTGTGGCGGCTCTAAGCCGCTTTATCTCCTGCTTAGGAGAAAAGGCATTACCCCTTTATCGCCTCCTTCGGTGCACCGAACACTTTGAGTGGACGGATGCTGCCACAGCCGGATTGGAAGAAATAAAAGCCATACTGGCAACCAGCCCAATCATGGGCGCACCAAGCATCGGCGAACCAATGTTGTTGTACATTGCGGCAACTCATCAGGTTGTAAGGGCAGTGCTCGTCATCGAACGAGAAACGGACGGACATAAATTCCCCCTTCAAAATCCGATATAATTATGTATCCACTGTCCTCACTCCATGCAAATCATGGTACCCACATTATCAAAAGATAGCCTATGCGGTATTCATGGCATCCCGGAAGCTACGACACTACTTTCAAGAGTGTTCAATTACAGTAGCCTCGGAAGTGCCACTTAATGATATTATAAACAAGCGCGACGCCATGGGACGGATGGCCAAATGGGCCATTGAGCTCCTCCCGTTCGACATAACATTCAAACCCCGGCGAGCCATTAAGTCACAAGTATTGGCCGACTTTGTTGCCGAATGGATGGAAGCCGAACTCCCTAAATAGTACGGCGCATACTCCAATTGGATCATGCACTTCGACGGCTCCAAAATGCTGGCTGGTCTGGGGGCTGGCGTCGTCCTAACGTCCCCAACCGGAGATACAGTTCAATACGTACTCCAGATACTGTATACTGACTCCAACAACGCAGCCGAATACGAGGCCCTGTTACATGGTCTTCGTATGGCAGTTTCCATGGGCATTCAATGCCTGGAGTTGCGTGGGGATTCGAACCTTGCAATATCCCAAATAAATGGAGACTTTGATGCCAAGGATCCGAAAATGGCGGCCTATCGCAACGCCGTCCTAAAGATGTCAGCTCGGTTCGAGGGGCTCGAATTTCACCATGTGGCCCGGGAAAACAATCAGGCGGCGGATATCCTTGCTCGCATCAGCGCAAAACACGATGCTGTCCCCCCCCCAACATCTTTTTGGAGAGGTTGTTTAAGCCATCCGTAGTATGGGAAGGGGACACCGGTAACAATAGTACGAACCTGGCCAAAACGCCCGATACCGAACACTCTGACATTATCAGAGGCTCTGCCACCGAAATAACACCTTTAGCCCACATAATAATGGCCATCGTCGCCCCGTGGACAGAACCATTCCTGGCCTACCTAACTAGGCAGGAACTTCCCGAAGACCAAAATGAGGCATGCTGCATAGTGCGGCGATCTAAAGCCTACAGGGTCCACGAGGGAGAGCTATATAAAAAAAGCACTACCGGAGTCCTTCAAAGGTGCATCTCCGAAGTGGAAGGGCGGAAGCTTTTGGCAGAAATTCACACCGGACTCGGCGGCCACCACGCCGTAGCCCGGGCCCTTGTAAGCAAGGCCTTCCGTACAGGTTTTTATTGGCCAACGGCCCGGGTAGATGCACAGGACTTGGTCCAACGCTGCGTCAGTTGCCAGCTTTTTGCAAACCAAAGCCACATGCCACCCACCGCCCTCCAAACAATCCCCATTACCTGGCCCTTCATGGTCTGGGGGCTTGACATGGCTGGACCCCTTAAATGGGGAACCCATAAGAAAAAAATACTTCCTGGTCATGGTGGATAAATTCACCAAATGGATAGAAGCCAAACCTGTTAAAACGGCCGAATCCAGACCGGTGATAGACTTCATATCCGGGGTTGTACACCGTTATGGCGTCCCCCACAGCATCATCACAGACAACGGCACGAACTTCACAGCCGACGAGGTAAAACTCTGGTGCAGCAACATGGGTATCAAGCTCGATTATGCTTCTATTTATCAGCCACAAACTAACGGCTAAGTCGAGCGAGAAAATGGTCTTCTCATGAGCGGCATCAAGCCCAGATTAGTGCAGTCCTTAAAGGAATCTAACACACACTGGGTAGAGGAGCTCGACTCTGTACTCTGGGGGCTACGGACCATGCTGAATCGTACTACCAGATACACACCCTTCTTTATTGTGTACGGCGCAGAGGCGGTTCTGCCCTGCGACATAATTCATGACTCACCTGGACTGCGCATGTACGAAGAAAGAGAAGCCAAGCTCGATCGGCAGGAGAGTCTGGACACCCTGGAGGAGGAGCGCGACGTGGCAAAAGCCCGTTCCGCATTCTATCAGCAACAGGCTCAAAGATACCGAAGCAGAGAAGTATGGGCCAAAACTTATAACGTTGGCGAGCTAGTTCTACGCCTGCCGGAGAAGAAAAAGACCAAGATCGAGCCTAAATGGGAAGGTCCCTTCATTATTGACAAAGTTCTAACCGATGGAGCGTACCGTCTGCGGGATGCATCGGATAATCGACTTGAGCCAAACCCATGGAACGCAGCCAGGCTCCGAAGATTCTACGCCTAGTGCCGGACTCTATGTCCGTCTCCTTCCTCTGTCCATTTTTTGCATATACATTATCTGTTTTTTCTTTCTTTCTTCCCTTTTTCTTTCTCAAGGCCTTCAAGGGCCAACTTCTGCCTTGCTTGCACACTATTGATGCGCTAACCGCGCTCATTATACCTGGGGGCTTCTTATACAGAAGCTTAATTATTTATCTGGGCTTCATGCCCCGCACATGTGTTATTCTTCCGCATGTACCTTTTCTTCGTCATTATATGCATCGATATGACTTAAGGTTTGGCCAAGCTGGGTTGCCTGGCTCTTGTATTTATGCCCTACGTTCCCGTTAATTCGGCTAGGGCATAAGGGGAGCACCTCTGCGATTGTTACTGTCGGGTCAGCCGGATGTGTACCTCAGACTGGGTGAAGCCGAAAGCTAGCGTTCTTAAGGGAATATTCGGTCGGTGAACAAAAGATGATTTTTATTTATTTTCCATATGTGCCCCCAGATGTTTTTGCCTACGTCTCTTCTCGCAGTCCGGACATGCACTTTAGGGCATGCGTACCCAGGGAAAGGAACCCTTAACGGAACTATTCTCCCTGGAAGATGTTTCTTACTACCCATGTAATATAACATAACTAGTTGGGTACTTGTCTGTTCAAGCACTAATGACCCCTACGCCTGGTTTCCACGCATACCCCGGTTCTTATATAACTGAGTGGGTATTCGGATACACTCCGGACTATCGGGTCCCGAGGTTGAAGCGAAAAGGTCCGCCATGACAAATGATTTACAATCCGGCTAGAAGGCATTATACATGTCACTTTAATTACATAGTCATTTAGACTGACTAAATTCTTCTTCTATACCATCCAACAGGCTGTCTAGCCTACAATCCTGTTGGGAATACTTTGTGGCTAATTCTACTTGCCCATACACTAAGCTAACGGGGATCTCTTTCCCATGGGGCCCCACAGGTCTGACCTCGGCCATGTGGTTTGGGTCAGCCTTGGTATACCGCGTCTTCACCATGGCCCAGGCTTCCCTGGCACCTTGACGGCAGGCTGATATCTTCCATAATCGGAAGCGTCGCCGTGCTCCCTTGAGCTTCTCCGCAAGCTCTCCAATGCCTGCTGGCAGGGAGACGGATGGCCACAAGTTCTGGGCAATACTTTGCATCACCTGCCGAACTTGTTCGCGCAGTTGTGCGAGCTCGGGAAGAAGATCCCCCGTAGACCCGGGCATCTCTTCCGCGGGATGACCCGTCAGCATACCTGGAGACATAACTCTGTTTGCCGGCTTCTTCGCCGCACTCTTTTAAGGGTTCGTTCAAGCACTTACTGAAAATGCCGCATCGAAGCCGCTTATTCTCCTTCATGGAGTCCGCAAGCTGGGCTCGAACATCTTTTAGTTCCACGCTCAGCTTGGTATTGGCGTCTTGGAGATTGTTTTTCTCCTGTATAACCTTAGTCAGCACGCGTTCGCCAGCCTTTAGCTGTCGTATGACATGCTGGTCCTCCGGATTCTCTCTAGAGTCATCTGCAATATCTATTGTTAGATTTGCAGCCATGCCGCACACTATATGGTACCTATCATTCTTTGAAACAAGTGTTACCATCTGGGGACTTTTCAGGTCCCTTCAATGCAGCAACGGCGGCCCGAAGTTGCGTCTTGCATTCCTCCAGCTCTTGTGATAGTCGAGTATTCTTCTCTGTAAGAACCTGCACAATAAATGATCCTGAAATCAGTTGTGCCAACTGTTTCAAGTCTCAGGGGCTAATGATATATATACTCATCAAATTTTCTTACCCATACATCCTTTACATACTGGTCCGTGGCTCTGGCTAGACCATTTTGAGCAGCACGGATGTATGCATCTCCTGAGTTGAATGCATCAAACGCCTCTAGGGAGAAACAAGCGTCATGGAGTACGGCTCGGCGACGCCTGTGATTCATGGCACTCTCCACTTCGGAATTCGTAGCTGATATCTTATCCGCATCCTCTGTAGAAGGAGCATCCGGCGTGTGCCTCGTGTTAGCTTTCGCCTCTGTGTCCGGCCCTGGAGCCCGACTGGTAGAGGCGTGATCGGCGACCTCTCCAGATATTGTCCGGCGAGCGTTCTTCCTTCTAGGAAACACGGGTGTTATTATGTTTTTAAAGACGACAACCACGGAGTGAGGTGTTGCATCATACCTCTACGTCGGCGTCTCCGTTCGGACCGCCTTCCTTTTTAGCCTGTCCGGCTTTGAAACCCCTTGTTGGCGAGTCACCGCAGGCTCGGCATGGCATCCCGAGGGCCTTCCCTATAAAACACCGTTTGTATACGGTAGGTGAAGTGCATAAAAGGAAATCCTTTTCAAAGGTTGGTACTCCGGTCTCATTTACTTGCAAGATTGGGAGTAGCCCATGGTAGTCGGCTATAATGGCCACCAGGGCGTCATCACAACTTAGCTGATAGAAAATCCTATCAATCAGCTCCACGAATATGTCCAGATCCTCTTTGAGGCCGGGGTCGAGGACCCGTTGAGGATCCTCTGGTTGTGGAGGTGGGCTATTGATCTCCCCTACCACCTTATGCAGTTCCTGTGATGAAACGGCAAGGTAAATATTTATCATGAAAACAAGGGAAGGATGGAAGTAAAAAAGAGCGGAAGCTCACCCAGCTTCGAGGGTTGTTCATGGAGAATCCATCCCGTGGCTTGATGCGGAGGAACTCCTCTTCTTCCCCCTTATACAGATCGGATAGAATTTTTGCTAGAGCAACAACTGAGTCCGGTCCCTTGCTCCCGCAGCGAGTGGCATCATCCTCCCCATTGAAGTGCCATAGGGGGTGGCGTCGATATTGAAGTGGCTACACCCCCGCATAATGCATATTGCCATAACCTCGGTTATGGTCAGTCCTGATTTGTCTAGCAACTTTATACGGATCATCAGATAAAATATGTCTTTATCATCTTCCTCATGTGGGCTCCGTGGGTGCCAGCCTAGGCGTTTCTTCAAAGGAGCGTTGTTGAACTCAGGAAGACCAATCCGGATAGGATCCGGGAGAGGAACATCCTCCATATAAAACCACTCCGAAGGCTAGTCCTCGGACGTCTTCTTCGGGGTACCGGATAGGTATCCAGTCCCGGTGATGCGCCATATTTCGGCTGCGCCCACTTGATATATTGATCCCCTCTGTGTACGGGGCACAAGGCAGAACAACTTCTTCCACAACGCGAAATGAGCTTCGCAACCCAGAAACAGCTCGCAAAGGGCTATGTAACCAGCGATGTGCAATATGGAGGCAGGGGTGAGGTTGTGCAACTGGAGGCCGTAGAACTCTAGGATCCCTCATAGAAATGGATGGATTGGAAATCCGAGTCCCCTTAACAGATAAGGGACAAGGCATATCCGCTCTCCCTTAGAGGGGTTGGGAAAGCTCTCCGCTTGCTCCCCGCCATTATAGGTGGCGAGCCCGGCTCGAACCGAGACCATATACGCTGGAGGGGGGAATCCCTGGGTCTGTAGCTTCACTAATTGGTTGTACAGGACAGAACACTTCTCCAATCTCCGGGCTTGGGGCTGCGGGAGCGAGAGGAGGAGCTGCGCTGGCTGGCCATGCTGGGATGGATTTTTTCGAGCGTGCTCCGATGAATGCTCGTTGAGGGAGGATGGTGTGGTTTTGGATCTGAGGATCCTCATCTCTTTAATAGACAGTTCACTCACATAGATGGGGTGGTAAATGTAAAAACACCCTGGCTCCTCACATTTGCTTAACACATGGAAGATGGCCATTATTGGACGCAGAAGCCAAGAAGCGCAACATTTACGAGAAGCCGGACACTATTTAACAGGTACTCAGAGTTTGAAGAAGAACCTGCCTTGCAATGCCGAAGACAATCTACGCGCCAGACTCATCGTCATTGAAGCCTGGTTCAGGGGCTACTGAGGGAGTCCTGGATTAGGGGGTATCCGGACAGCCGGACTATATCCTTTAGCCAGATTGTTGGACTATGAAGATATAAGATTGAAGACTTCGTCCCTTTAGCCGGATGGGACTCTCCTTGGCGTGGAAGGCAAGCTTGGCAATACGGATATGTAGATTTCCTTCCTTGTAACCGACTCTATGTAACCCTAGGCCCCTCCGGTGTCTATATAAACCGGAGGGTTTAGTCTGTAGGACCAAGAAGACAATCATACCATAGGCTAGCTTCTAGGGTTTAGCCTCTCTGATCTCGTGGTAGATCAACTCTTGTACTACTCATATTATCAAGAACAATCAAGCAGGACGTAGGGTATTACCTCCATCAAGAGGGCCTGAACCTGGGTAAACATCGTGTCCCCTGCCTCCTGTTACCATCCGCCTTAGACGCACAGTTCGGGACCCCCTACCCAAGATCCGCCGGTTTTGACACCGACAATACGGGAATCACAAACCTCAACCCAAGTATTTCTACAATCCACAACTACCCACTAGCATGACTCTAATATCACCATCTTTATATCGCAAAACTATTGCAAGGAATCAAACATATCATATTCAGCAATCTACAAGTTTATGTAGGATTTTATGACTAGCCATGTGAGTGACCAGTTCCTGTCATCTCTCTAAATAGATATAAGTGAAGCAAGAGAGTTCAATTCTTTCTACAAAAGATATGCCCACGCTCTAACAAATATAAGTGAAGCAAAAGAGCATTCTACAAATGGCGGTTGTATATGTAAAGAGAAACAGGCAATCCAAGCTTTAAATGATATAAGTGAAGCACATGAAGCATTCTATAAAGCCATACTCAAAAGATATAAGTGAAGTGCAATAAGCATTCTATAAATCAACCAAGGACTATCTCATACTAGCATGGTGCATAAATTAAAAGTGAAAACTAAAGCAAAAGACGCTCCAAGATTTGCACATATCGCATGAATGAAACGAATCCGAAAACACACCGATACTTGTTGAAGAAAGAGGGGATGCCTTCTGGGGCATCCCCAAGCTTAGACGCTTGAGTCTCCTTGAATATTTACTTAGGGTGCCTCGGGCATCCCCAATCTTGAGCTATTGCCTCTCTTCCTTCTTCTCACATCGAGACCTTCTCGATCATCGAACACTTCATCCACACAAAACTTCAACAGAAAACTCGGTAAGATCCGTTAGTATAATAAAGCAAATCACTACTCTAAGTACTGTTGCAAACCAATTCATATTTTGTTTTCCATTGTGTCTACTGTAGTATAACTTTTTCATGGCTTAATCCACTGATATAAATTGATAGTTTCATCAAAACAAGCAAACTATGCATCAAAAACAGAATCAGTCTAAAACAAAATAGTCTGTAATAATCTGAACATTCACCATACTTCTGATACTTGAAAAATTCTGCCAAATTAGGAAAAATAAAAAGTTTGTATAGAAAGACAGTGCAAAAATAATCAGAACCATTTGATGTTCCAGCAAAAAATGTAAAATCGCGCACTACAACCAAAGTTTATGTCCTGCACCGTACAAATCATCAAGCAAATGTAAACATCCTAAAGGCAAACCTTGGCACATTATTTTTATAATATAATGGAATTGTACAAGGGGACACATATTTTTGTTGAAAAGTTTATGTAATCAAGATTCACAAAGTTTCAGTGAGCATGAACAAAGTTCAAGGAGCTCTCCCACTTCAACAATCCTTGTCTTTCTCACTTTCACTTACCTTTTTGAAAAAGTTTTGGGTTGCCCTCCTTATTTTTGTTGTTTTTAAACTATATGAAAGCACTCAACAGAAATAAATGACTCTCTAAAACTTCCGGGTTGTCTCCCTGGCAGCGCTTTCTTTAAAGCCATTAAGGTAGGCATATAGTGCTCAAGTAATGGATCCACCCAGATCCCAGGGTATATCAAAGCCAATTTTAATTAACAATGATTTGTAATTTATTACTGAGCACAAAGTAACATATATCATGTAATGACGAAGTCTAACTCTCTTCCTATGCATCGGCATGTCATAAAGGAACAATTCATGCACACATTGTGAAGGCCAATGCATAGTATAAATAGTTTCTTGCAATTTTACCATGTTAGAAACATAGAGAGGTGGAGATATAGTCCTCTCTCATAATAATTGCAAGTAGGAGCAGCAAGCACATGCATATTATATTCATCAAAATCATCATGTGTAGTAGTAAAAGGCAACCCATCAATATAATCCTTAATAAGCACAAACTTCTCCGATATAGTGTAGTTTGGAGAATTCAAAAAGATAATAGGACTATCATGCGTGGGTGTAATAGCAACAATTTCATGTTTAACATAAGGAACTATATCAAGTTCATCTCCATAAGCATAATTCATATTGGCATCTTGGCCACAAGCATAGCAAGCATCATCAAAAAGGGATATTTCAAAAGAATCAACGGGATCATAGCAATTATCATAGCATTCATCCTTCGGTAAGCATGAAGGGAAATTAAACAATGTATGAGTTGAAGAGTTACTCTCATTAGAAGGTGGGCACGGGTGATCAATCTGCTCTTCCTCTTTTTGTTCTTCGCTCTCCTCCTCATCTTGTTCATCTAATGAGCTCATAGTTTCATCAACTTCTTCTTCCATAGATTCCTGCAAAATATTAGTCTCTTCTTTGACAGCGGAGACTTTCTCAATAAGTTCATTAATATCGTAATTGTATTCGTAATTCTCATAACAATATTTAAGAATAGCTAAATTTTCTGGTCTATAAACCGAATCATCAAAATCTTCAAACTCTTTAAACATAGATTCAATTTCATAAGCACCCATAAAAGCAACAAATTCTTTTATTTGTTCCACATCATAGTAATCATATATACCATTAGCATAAGAAGCTAAGGTTTTATTATCATTAAATTCGCATAAAAAAGGGAAGGTGTGGAGCCTTCATCCTGGAGCAACAAGTATAATCATATCTCAAGCATAGTTGCCCAGCATACCACTTCAATATATGAATTTGATCCCATAATAGTTTCCCTTTTTGTGTCAAGTGATAATCCCTAAAGTATTCACGTTGATCCAACGTTACTCCCATTACATAATTGAATGGGGTTTTCTCAGGATTATTAAAGTAGTACATAATATCTTTCACATAACCAGCATCGAGGGTTTTAGGAGGTTCCCTATCTCCATGAGCAGAAAGTACACCTAATTTTTTTGCTATTTCGTGTTCCATATCCATAACTAAAGATAAAGAACAACTAAGAACAGCAAATAAAAATTACTTAGTGATAAAGCAAACAAGCACACACACGAGAATATTCACCCCATGCTATAACTCCCCAGCAACGGCGCCAGAAAAAGGTCTTGATAACCCACAAGTATAGGGGATCGCAACAGTTTTCGATAAGTAAGAGTGTTGAACCCAACGAGGAGCTAAAGGTAGAACAAATATTCCCTCAAGTTCTATCGAGCACCGATACAACTCTACGCACGCTTGACGTTCACTTTACCTAGAACAAGTATGAAACTAGTTTGTACTTCGTAGGTGTCGTTGGATAGGTTTGCAAGATAATAAAGAGCATGTAAATAAAAAGTAGGGGCTGTTTAGGTAAAGACACAACTAAGTTAGGTTTAGTAGAGAGCTTGTTGTTACGAGAAAGTTATTTGTCCCTAGGCAATCGATAACTAGACCAGTAATCATTATTGCAATTTTATATGAGGGAGAGGCATAAGCTAACATAATTTCTCTACTTGGATCATATGCACTTATGATTGCAACTCTAGCAAGAATCCGCAACTACTAGAGATCATTAAGGTAAAACCCAACCATAGCATTAAAGTATCATGTCCTCTTTATCCCATACGCAAACAACCCCCTTACTCGGGTTTGTGTTTCAGTCACTCACGCAACCCACCATAAGCGAATCATGAACGTATTGCAACACCCTACAGCAGGGATCCCTCACTCTTGCGCGACACGGAGAGCACCATAGGACATCACCAATAATAAAACATGCAACTCAAACAAATCACGATCATCAAATAGCCCATAGGACAAAACGGATCTACTCAAACATCATAGGATAGCCATACATCATTGGGAAATAATATATAGCGTTGAGCACCATGTTTAAGTAGAGATTACAGCGGGTAATAGAGAGGTTACACCGCTGCATAGAGGGGGGAGAGTTGGTGATGATGGCAGTGAAGTTGTTGGTGAAGATTGCGGTGATGATGATGGCCACGGCAGCGTTCCGGCGCCACCGGAAGAGAAGGGCAGAGGGGGGCCCTTCGTCTTCTTCTTCCTTGACCTCCTCCCTAGATGGGAGAAGGGTTTCCCCTCTGGTCCTTAGCCTCCATGGCGTGGAAGGGGCGAGAGCCCCTCCGAGATTTGATCTGTCTCTCTGTCTCTCTCTGTTTCTGCGTTCTCAGATTCTTCCCTTTCACCGTTTCTTATATTCCCGGAGATCCGTAACTCCGATTGGGCTGAATTTTGGACACGGTCTCTATCCGGATATTAGCTTTCTTGCAGTGAAATAAGGGCATCAACCGCCTTACGGGGTGGCCACGAGGGTTAGGGGCACGCCCCCTGCCTCGTGGGCCCCTCAAGCATCGTCTTGCGTGGATTTTTCTTCCCAAAAATCATGTATATTCCAAAAAAAATCTCCATCAGTTTTTATTCCGTTTGGAGTCCGTTTGATATGGATATTCTGCGAAACAAAAAACATGCAACAAACAGGAACTGGCACTGGGCACTGGATCAATATGTTAGTCCCAAAAATAGTATAAAAAGTTGCCAAAAGTATATGAAAGTTGTAGAATATTGGCATGGAACAATCAAAAATTATAGATACGACGGAGACGTATCACGCAGCAGGAAGTAGGGTCGGTGTCGAGGAGGCGGCGCAACAAGAAGAAGGGTCGCCAGCGAGGAGGCGGCGCAGCAAGAAGAAGGGTCACCGGCGAGGAGGCGGCGCTCCAAGAAGAAGGGTAGCTGGCGAGGAGGCAGCGCTGCAAGAAGGAGGGTCGTCGGCGAGGAGGATGAGCTGCCAGTAAGCAACAATGAAGGTTTGAACTTGGAAAGCAAGGAGGAACTATGGAAATGTGGCTTTTGGTAGGAGGGAGGGGGCGGGGAGATAGATATTTCTGCGGTGGCCAAAAAATATTGCTCGGTGTCGCAAGAAACTGGCGCGCAAGTGCGGTTCAAGCGGGGGTGGTGGACTGTAGACGATGAAGCTTCCTGCGTAAGCCAAACAAGACAGTGCGCCAAGATATTTTATATCGCATCCCACACGATTCTTTCTAGTAAACTGTTTGTGGCATACCTGATTTCTTCATTCTATTCTGAAAGACAAAATGTTGTTACGGAGGGAAAGGATGGTGTTTGAATTGCTAGACCATTTATGTACAGTGAACATGCAACTAGTACATGAGTGTCATTTTTAAATTTGGAATTATTCCGGGTTTGTTTGCATTTTTATGCATTAAATGAATTTCTGGGCATTTAATGTGCATAATTCAAATTTATACTACAAGCACATGCTCCAATGCACCAAAGTTTGCTGAAAAATCACATGTGTGTCTTTGGGTGAATTTATAGGTCCCATGCAAGAAATGGGAATAAAATTTAAACATCTGGGTGTCGTGGCTCGGCCGGAATGATTGAGAAACTTGGTTTTTTAATTCCTAAAAATCCAAAATACGCCTGATAATCATGGAACTTGGCATGGTGTCATGACATGGCACCAACATGCTGCAGTAAATTTTTTGGCCGAATTGGGACAAGCTTTGGTGTAAGTTTCTTGCAAACCGGAGCTTCACTCAAGAAGGCTCTTGGTTCCGTAAGGGAATGTGTCACCTCCGTGTGCAAAATGACATACGTACACTGCCTTCTCCCATCTTAATTTTTGTACACTGGTAGATTGGACCAAATAGAAGTATCATGCTAAATTTTGTAATTATTCCATGTTCGTTTGGCCTTTTTTATACATTAATTGAGTTTCTGGGCATTTAATGTGCATAATTCAAATTTGAACTACAAGCACATGCTACAGTGCACCAAAGTTGTTTGAAAAATCACATGTGTGTCCTTGGGTGAATTTCTAGGTCCCATGCAAGAGATGCGAATGAAATTCAAACATCTGGGCGTCGTGGCTTGGCCGGAAAGATTGAGAAACTTGGTTTTTTAATTCCTGTAAATCCAAAACACGCCTGAAAATCATGAAACTTGGCATGGTGTCATGACATGGCACCAACATGCTGCGGTAATTTTTTTGGCCGAATTAGGACAAGCTTTGATGTAAGCTTCTTGCAAACCGGAGCTTCCCTCAAGAAGGCTCGTGGTTCCGAGAGGGAACGTGTCACCTCCGTGTGCGAAACGACATACGTACACTGCCTTCTCCCGCCTTAATTTTTTTACACAGACAGATTAGACCAAATAGAAGTACCATGCTAAATTCTGGAATTATTCTGGATTCGTTTGGCCTTTTTTATACATTAATTGAGTTTTTGCGCATTTAATGTGCATAATTCAAATTTGAAGTACAAGCACATGCTCTAGTGAACCAAAGTTGTTTGAAAATCACATTTGTGTCCTTGGGTGAATATCTAGGTCCCATGCAAGATGTGGGAGTGAAATTCAAACATCTGGGCGTCGTGGCTCGGCCGGAAAGATTGAGAAACTTGGTTTTTTAATTCCTGTAAATCCAAAACACGCCTAAAAATCACGAAACTTGGCATGGTGTGATGACATGGCACCAACATGTTGTGGTAATTTTTCTGTCAGATTTGCGAAGGCACACACATTAGCAATCAACAAAGTCATTTTGGAACAAGTGTTGTCACGTTAAAAATCGGAAACACAAGTATTATTGAAACCGTGGGCGTTCTACTTACCAATTACGTGCAGCCACGCGTCCCCTTTTTTTAATTGGCTAGGAAGTGTCGTGCCGGGTAGCTATTTGAGTACGGGAGGCATGCGATCAGACCCCTACACGTGCTCATCGGGAGGAGAGCCCTTTGACCGCAACCAGCTGAGCACCTCCCTCCCAACGTCTCCATTAATGGCGCCCAAGCACCTGTTCTACGGCGTGGCTATATGTCTCACTAGACTGAGATTTAAGAGAGAAAAATGAAAATCTGAAAAGAAAGTTTTGCACGGATCTTGATGTAAGATCCAACGGACCTATATAGCATCGACTGTGACTTATAGCAAGCATGATGAATATAAGGACGATGACAATGGATAATAATTGTCTTACATATTTAGAAACATAATTGAAAAAGCCACATGCAGCAATGCCCAAGATACACAAGGGCAAAAGAATAAGGAAGACAATGATCTGGCTCGCTGATCTCTACTTTCTTGATGCGTTGCTGCAGGCCGCGGGAACTAGTCTCCATGGCGAGAAGTGACGAGCTCTTTCTTGTCCTCTAGATGTTGCGTGAGAGCATCCACAGATTCCTCCACCAGCCTTCTGTGCTTGATGCGCAGCATGGCATTCTCGTCCATAAGTTCCTCGATGATGACGCTGGTCCTCTTCAACAAGGCAGTGGTCTACTCCTGCTGCTCCGCACTTCCGACAATCTTCACCCTTAGCAGGTCGCTCTCGGTCCGGAGCTTCGCATTGCTCTCATTTAGTTGCCGGATGATGTCGGTAGACTATTCAAACGAGGCTTTCAGGTCATCCTGCAACCTCGCCCACCTAGAGATCTAATCCATCTGCCTAAGGACGAGGGCACGCATGCGCCTATAAGAGTCCTCGCCAGCCGGCGAGACATTTTCCTAGGCCGCCGCAGCACGGGAGGACATCTCTGCTCCATTCCTGGTGCGGCGGGACACCTCTTCTGCTTCCACGGTGCGGCCGGACCA
The DNA here is from genome assembly GCF_018294505.1 of Triticum aestivum. Lineage (NCBI taxonomy): Eukaryota > Viridiplantae > Streptophyta > Magnoliopsida > Poales > Poaceae > Triticum > Triticum aestivum. The sequence continues at coordinate 83,652,442 of NC_057806.1, read as the reverse complement.
GTTTGCTGCATTGACAGTGCGGCGGGACCTCTCGGCTGCTACGGCCGTGCGGCGGGACATGTTCGTTGTTTTCGCGGTGAGCTGTGACATCTCTCGTGCTTCCGCTTCCAGGCTCGCCTCTCCCTGGTGGCAATCTCTCGACCCAGAACTCAGGATGGCCATGGCGGACGCAAGGGGAACGATGGTGAATGACTTGTTTGTTTTTGACTTTTTGTGGATGAGGAGTTGAGGAGGAATGTGCAGTCATCTTGGAGTAGTAGTATTTATAACCATGTAGTAATACGCTCCTAAGTAGGAAACCGTTTAGGTTTTGATCGGTGTAAACAGGTTTGCAATCTGGAATGTGACGGGACGCTGCCTCCCTATTCTTCTAAAAAAATTGTGATGGGACGCATGCTCAAAATTTACTAACGGTTATAAGTGTGGCACTATTCCCGAAAGGCGTAACATCGGCACGTATGCCTTCTCGGCCGCGTACGTGGCATTTGCACCATAGGGTGCACCGCAATAGGCAATGTCAGCACATGTCTTGTTCCAACAACCATGTGCACTCGTTATTACCATGGCGCACTGAAAGCACAAGTGCTCCCTGGGTGGTTTTGGTAATTAATGTCAACATATCTCTTGTTGGACTAATGTTTTCATCTAGTATATTTTAGACAAGTTCAACAGATGGAGTGGCGTGGACAAGAGGATATGGAATCCCTTCAAGATGTTGAGGACAAAGGATTGGCTCAAGCTCAAAATCTCAAGACTCTACATTTTACTTTTAGTGATCCAAGATCACATTGAGTCCATAGGAAAGCCAATACTATTAAAAGGGGATGAGGTGTTGCTTAATGGCTTGCTTGCTCAAAATGCTTATTGATATGCTCCAAAACCCTCAACCACTTCCCATATCCACATATGTCCCAAACCAAAAGTCAAACTCGGCCCCACCAAAATTTTCCATCCGGCGCCACCGAGTTCACTTGACATAGCCACTGGCACAAACCCTAATCAATTTGGTCTCACCGATGGGATCTCGGTTTCACCGAGATGGCCTTGCAAACTCTCTGTTACCTATTGCAATAATTTCGGTCCCACCGAGATATGCAATCGGTCCCACCGAGTTTGCTTTACCAACTCTCTGTTTTGCTTATTACCAAAATCGGTCTCACCGAGTTTGTGTAATCGGTCAAACCGAGATGAGGTTTTACCCTAACCCTAGCACATCGGTCCCACCGAGTTGACCATATCGGACCCACCGAAATTCCTAACGGTCACATTATGAACTAAATCGGTCCGACCGTGTTTTATGACTCGGTCCCACCGAGTTTGGTGATTTATGTGTAATGGTTAGGTTTTCTGTCGAGGCTATATATACCCCTCCACCCACTCTTCATTCGTGAGGAGATCCATCAGAACATGCCTACACTTCCATCATACATTTTCTAAGAGAGAACCACCTACTCATGTGTGGAGGTCAATATAATCCACTCCAACCACATAAATCTTGATCTCTATCCTTCTCCAACTTGCTTTCCACTCAAATCATCTTTCCACCAAATGCAAATCTCTTAGAGAGAGTTGAGTGTTGGGGAGACTATCATTTGAAGCACAAGAGCAAGGAGTTCATCATCAACACACCGTCTATAATCTTTTGGAGAGTGGTGTCTCCTAGATTGGTTAGGTGTCACTTGGGAGCCTCCGTCAAGATTGTGGAGTTGAACCAAGAAGTTTGTACGGGCAATGAGATCGCCTACTTCATGAAGATCTACCCTAGTGAGGCAAGTCCTTCGTTGGCAGTGGCCATGGTGGGATAGACAATGTTGCTTCTTCGAGGACCCTTTGTGGGTGGAGCCCTCCGTGGACTCGTGCAACAGTTACCCTTCCTGGGTTGAATTCTCCATCAATGTGGATGTACGATAGCACCACCTATCGGAACCATGCCAAAAATCTCCGTGACTCCAATTGCGTTTGCACACTCCAATCCCATTCCTTTACTTTCTTGCAAATTGCATGCTTTACTTCCCGTTGCTCATATTCTCTTGGCACGCTTGCTTGAAAGTATTGTGGATGTTTAAACTTGTGCTAAAACTCTACCTTAACTTGAAGAAAATAAAAACTACAACTTTTCTTTGTTGGGAGTCTATTCACCCCCCTCTAACACCTCTTCTCGATTCTTTCAATTGGTATCAGAGCATTGGTCTCCATTGCTTTGGTTTAAATACCTTTGGAGGAAGATGGATGAGTCTACATTGGGGAGTCTTAGACGTAGAGTGCCTATACTTGATGGAGAGTTCTTTCATGAGTGGAAAATTGAGATGCTTGAGATTTTCAATGAATATCATTTGAACAAATATATTACTAGCCCTTGTGCACCTCATGTTGATCCTTTGCATCCTACCCTTGATGAGTCTATTGACATGATCCGTAATCTTAGAACTGTCAATTTAATCACTAGAGGATTGCCTAGAAACTTTTTTGCTGGCTTGCCTGCTCTTGATTGTGCCTACACCATATGGAGATTTCTTGAGGAACGGTTTCCAAACTATTCCTTGAAAAACTTAGATGAGATCCTTCATAAGTCTATTGCCTTGATTAAGATGAGTTCCAATGATCCCAAATTTGGTGATTATCTATTTGAGCTTACTAATCTTACGAGTGCCAAAGGAGATGTTGGAATCATTAGCAATATCGTCTCCGAAGCCATTAGAATGCATAAAGATGAACATTGTGATGACCATTTGTCTAATGAATTGCCCTCTCTAGGAATTGATCCATCACAAGACGATGTTGAACATGGGTACTATGATGAGGATGATGATAGTGACTTTGATCTCAACGAGTCTATGAGACACTTTGGTCTTATGGCAAATCTTCGCATCTACATGGCTGGAGGAAAGGAATGGCTTCTTAATAGTGGGTGTACCGATCACATGACTGGAGACAAGGATATGTTTCATGCGCTTGCTGAAAACGACGGCCCTCGAAAGTATGTCACTTTTGGTGACAACTCAAACAGTAAGGTGGTTGGCCTTGGTAAGGTGGCCATCTCACATGATAGCTCTATACAAAATGTTATGCTCGTTGAATCCCTTGGCTACAATTTACTTTCCGTATCTAGACTTGCTGACTTTGGTTTCAATGTCCTATTTACTGAAGTAGATTGCCAAGTGTTTCGTAGAGATAATCATAAAATGCTCTTTACCGGTACACGTAGAGGTGATCTATATATTGTTGATTTCACTAGAAAGGATCAACCTAGAACTTGCCTAATTGCTCAATCCTCAAAAGGCTGGTTGTGGCATAGAAGGTTAGGTCATGTGGGAATGCAAAATCTTGATAAGCTTATTAAAGGTGATCACATCCTTGGAGTAAAAGATGTTATATTTGACAAGGATAGATTGTGCAGCGCTTGTCAAGCAGGAAAACAAGTCGGAGAAAGTCATCCCGTGAAGAACATCATGACCACGAGGAGACCACTCGAGCTACTTCACATGGATCTTTTTGGTCCCAATGCCTACAAAAGTGTCGGTGGTAACTCATTTGGTCTAGTCATAGTTGATGATTTTTCAAGATTTACATGGGTGTTCTTTCTTGATGATAAATCGCAGGTCCAAAAGATCTTCAAAAACTTCACTATGAAGGCCCAAAATCAATTTGAAGTGAAGATCAAGAAGGTTCGCAGCGACAACGGAAAGGAATTCAAGAACGCAAATGTGGATACCTTTCTTGACGAAGAAGGGATTTCACACGAGTTCTCGGTTATGTACACGCCTCAACAAAATGGAGTTGTTGAGAGGAAGAATCGAACTCTTATTGAGATGGCGATAATGATGCTTGATGAGTACAAGAATCCAAAACACTTTTGGGCGGAAGCGGTTGAGACGGCTTGTCATGCAACAAATTGCTTGTATCTTCACAAGCTACTCGGCAAGACGGCATACGAGCTCCTCACAGGTAACAAACCCCAAGTTGGATACTTTCGAGTATTTGGCTCAAAGTGTTACATTCTTGACAAGCATCGTCGTGCTAAATTTGCTCCTAAATCTCATGAGGGTTTCCTACTTGGTTATGGCTCAAACTCTCACACTTACTGTGTCTACAACAATTTCACCCGAAAGGTTGAAGAGACGGTAGATGTGAAGTTTGATGAATCTAACCGCTCGCAAATAGAGCAATTGCCAATTGATGTAGGAGACAAAGACCCTTCAGAAGTAACCCAAGACTTATCTATTGGCAAGATTCATCCAACGGAGGTGAAGGAGAGTACCTTGTCCATCCAAGTGGAGGCTTCTACCTCACGACAAGGTGAACCAAGAGTTGACATGGAAGCATCCACAAGTGGGACACGCCAAGATGAAGAAAACGAGGAAGTACACCAAGATGAACCTCATGAACCTCCTTCTCCACCACGACGAGAGAACGACAACTTCAACAATGAAGAAGGCCAAGAAGAAGAACGAGATGATGAAGAAGATGCTCCACCCCGACCCAAACAAAAGCTCCCACGAGTTCGAGCAAGAGTTTCAAGAGACCATCCCGTCGAACAAATCTTCAATGATATCCAAACCAAGAGAATCACTCACTCTAAAACTCGTTTGGCTAATTTTTGTGAACATTATTCATTCATCTCTAGCATTGAACCTATGAAGGTTGAAGAAGCATTGGAAGATCCGGATTAGATAAATGCTATGCATGAAGAGCTACACAACTTTGAGAGAAATCAAGTGTGCACATTGGTCGAGAAGCCCGACAACAACCACAACATCAACGGTACCAAATGGGTGTTTCCCAACAAGCAAGATGAAGATGGTCAAGTTGTCCGCAACAAATCACGTCTCGTCGCCCAAGGCTACACTCAAGTCGAAGGTATGGACTACGGTGAGACATATGCCCCCGTTGCTAGACTTGAGTTCATCCACATCTTACTTGCCTATGCTAATCACCATGATATCACCTTGTACCAAATGGACATTAAAAGTGCTTTCCTCAATGGTGAAATTGAGGAGGAAGTTTATGTTAAACAACCTCCCGGCTTTGTTAATCCTAAGAAACCCGACCATGTTTACGAACTTCACAAAGCTCTTTATGGTCTTAAACAAGCTCCTAGAGCATGGTATAAATGTTTGACCAAGTTTCTTATTGAAAAAGGCTTTGAGATTGGGAAGATTGATTCTACTCTTTTTACTAAAAGGTTTAATGGTGAATTATTTGTGTGCCAAATTTATGTTGATGATATCATATTTGGCTCGACTAACCCTCATTTTAGTGAAAATTTTGGAAAGCCAATGTCGGAGAAGTTTGAGATGTCTATGATGAGTGAACTCAAGTTCTTCCTTGGTTTGCAAATCAAGCAGACTAAGGAGGGTAACTTTGTTTCCCAAACAAAGTATAGCAAGGACTTATTCAATAAGTTCAACATGCAAGAAAGCAAAGGTATGAAAACTCACATGCCTACTAGTGGACATCTTGACTTGACCAAGGATGGCAAACCGGTTGACAAAAAGGTTTATCCCTCTATGATTGGTTCATTGTTATATCTATGTGCCTCCCGTCCCGACATTATGCTAAGTGTGTGCATGTGTGCACGATATCAAGCAGCCCCCAAAGAATGTCATCTTAAGGCTGTGAAAAGGATAGTGAGATACTTAATACATACACCAAATTTTGTCATTTGGTATCCTAAGAGGTCTTCTTTTGATCTTGTTGGTTACTCCGATTCGGACTATGCTGGAGACAAGATTGATAGAAAGTCCACTTCGGGTACTTGTCAATTTCTTGGTAGATCTCTTGTATCTTGGTCCTCCAAGAAACAAAACTCGATATCCTTATCCACCGCTGAAGCGGAATACATTGCCGCCGGTTCATGTTGTGCTCAATTACTCTGGATGACCCAAACTCTTAAGGATTATGGGATCTATGTGAAACATGTTCCATTGCTTTGTGACAATGAAAGTGCTATTAAGATTTCTCACAATCCCATGCAACATTCTCGCACTAAGCATATTAAAGTTCGTCATCATTTCATTCGAAATCATGTTACTAAAGGGGACATTGATCTTAAGCATGTTCGTACCGACAAGCAATTGGCGGATATATTCACCAAACTACTTGATGAGAAAGTCTTTTGTTGTTTGAGAGGTGAATTTAACATCATTGATGCTTCAAACTTGGAGTAGAAACTCCATACGGATACATGCAATGCATGAGCCTTTGACTAATCCTTGATGTTTCTCTTATGATGATGATCATATGTCTTGGATACATTTGTACCCTTGCATGCTATCTAACCCTTGTAGGTACTTGGATGAATCTAAATCCATGAGATTGCAACTCACTCACATCTTGAGCAATCTCTACATCACCAAGTCTCTACACAATGGTGGTTGAAGACAAGGAAGCATAAAACCCCTCAGCATATCCTTTGACAAATTCTATATATCAAATTTCATGATTGTCATGTCGGATACACAAGTGATCTTCCTTGCAAGACTAACTCATGTAGGTAGATGAACTCAAATTACAAGTGGTGCTCCCAAGCATTGATGCGTTTCATCAACCTTGAGCACCACACGCAAGTTCAACTACATGATCTAGTTCAACACCACCATCCAAGGTATTTCATTCCATCTTAGAGAAGCTTTACCCCGAGTCATGGGTCAAAGCAACTCAACAAGATGTGAATACACCAAAAGCTTAAACGCTAAATGGTAACCCCATTTTGAGCTTAAACGATGAGTATGACCTATGATCAAGTGTTTTCACTTGACTCCTCAGTCAATATACTCTCACATAGGTGACTTTGTCACCGCCCAATTCTAGATGAAGTTCTCTAGTGTTTCTCCGAGTTCTTGCATTTGATCCTTGCATTTTTTATCCCCTTCCCTTTATCAAAAAAAACTTCATCTAGATTTTCTTTTCTCTATTTTGTTCTGCATCTCCTGCATCCAATCCATTGCAAATCCTTCAGTTAATTCCTTGAAAATCTTTGTGAGATCTTATTTTCCTAGTGATCTGAGGTGACTATTGCTCTTTTTCTGCGTTGAACTCAGACACGCCGGTTTGCTACTTTCGGTCCAACTGAATCCTTTCGGTGCAACCAAAGAACACAACTCGGTGCCACCGATTTCACTATAGAAAAAGACAATTTGCCACTTGTTCCTACATTTTTGTTCCAGATCCACTCGATGATTCTTGTCCTCTACCAGCATCACAATCTATATGTTGCTTTGCTCTGTGGCTCAAGGACCAAACCTGTTTTGACTCACACTCCAGAAGACCCCTTCTTGGAAATTGATGTCAAAGGGGGAGAGAGAGATGACATCAAATCTTATTCTCTTCAAAAGGGGGAGAGAAAGAAAAAGGGAGAGAGAGGTAATCACATCAAAGGCCCCAGATGCTTGGTGTTTAAGAGGAGAGAAGTCACATGTCTTTAAGAGGGGAAAGACATATCTATGTTATGTTTATGTTTTGTTTTTGCTCTGATTTTGTTTCCCTTTGTTCTCCCAGTATCCAATACAAGATTCAGGGGGAGAAAGACTGCTAGGGAAGGAAGTCTTTGAATTCATTGCATATCTTTTACCTTTGGGGACATGTCTATATCAAATGGGAGTACCTAGTACTCGTTCTCTACATGTCATCCCAATCTTGGTACTCTTGTGGATTCTTTTGTTTGCTCTGTGTTATCTAACCTTGTTTACTCAGGCTCATCTCTTCCTAAGCCAACTCAAGACCACAAGGTAAGTATATGCATCACACTCATGTGCATGATGATTTCTTGCTGATGTACATATTGTTTTCAAGAAGGAATCATGAACGTGATGTAACACCCACAGTGCGGCTATATCTCCCATGTGTCAGGGAACGACTTAGAGGCATAGCCGCATGGTAGGCATGTCACAAGAGGGGTAATCTTTACACATCCCATGTACTGAATAAGAAAGGGATAAAGAGTCGGCTTACAATCTCCACTTCACACAATACATAAATATTCATACATCATCCTAGGTACAAAAAAGGTCCGATTACGGAACAAAAATAAAGAAAGACCACCCCAAATGCTAGATCGCTGATCGTCCCAACTGGGCTCCACTACTGATCATCAGGAAAGTAAACATCGTAACGGCCCAAATCCTCGCCGAACTCATACTTGAGTTCGGGAGCGTCCCCTGCACTGGCATCATCAGCACCTGCATCTGTTTGGAAGTATCTGTGAGTCACAAGGACTCAGCAATCTCACACCCTCGCGACCAAGACTATTTAAGCTTAAGGGTAGGAGAAGGTAGTAAGGTGGAGCTGCAGCAAGCACTAGCATATATGGTGGCTAACATACGCAAAAGAGAGCGAGAAGAGAAGTGAAGCACGGTCGGAAAGCTATAAGTGATCAAGAAGTGATCCTGAAACTACTTAATTTCAAGCATAACACAAGACCGTGTTCTCTTCCTGGACTTCGCCGAAAAGAGACCATCACGGCTACACATGCGGTTGATTCATTTTAATTAAGTTAAGTGTCAAGTTCTCTACAACCGGATAATAACAAATTCCCATCTGCCCATAACCGCGGGCACAATTCTCGAAAGTTTATACCCTGCAGGGGTGTCCCAACTTAGCCCATCACAGGCTCTCACGGCCAACGAAGGATATTCCTTCTCCCAGGAAGACCCGATCAGGCTCGGAATCCCGGTTACAAGACATTTTGACAATGGTAAAACAAGACCAGCAAAGCCGCCCGAATGTGCCGACAAATCCCGATAGGAGCTGCACATATCTCGTTCTCAGGGCACACCGGATTATCCAAACTTCCGGTAGGCCAACCCAGAGTTGCCCCTGGTGGCCACCGGCGACTGACAGGTTGAACCAACACTCAGAGGAGCACTGTCCTGGGGGTTTGAAATAAAGATGACCCTTGAGTCTGCCGAACTCAAGGGAAAAAGGCTTAGGTGGCAAATGTTAAAACCAAGGTTGGGCCTTGCTGGAGGAGTTTTATTCAAAGCGAACTGTCAAGGGGTTCCCATAACACCCAACCGCGTAAGGAACGCAAAATCAAGGAACATAACACTGGTATGACATAAACTAGGGCGGCGAGAGTGGAACAAAACACCAGGCATAAGGCAGAGCCTTCCACCCTTTAGCAAGTATATATTTGCATTAATTAAAATAAGAGATATTGTGATATCCCAACATATCCATGTTCCAACATGGAACAATCTTCAACTTCACCTGCAACTAACAACGCTATAAGAGGGGCTGAGCAAAAGCGATAACATAGCCAAACAACGGTTTGCTAGGAAAGGTGGGTTATAGGTTTGACATGGCAATATGGGAGGCATGATAAACAAGTGGTAGGTAGCGCGACATAGCGATAGAGCGAACAACTAGCAAGCAAAGATAGAAGTGATTTCGAGGGTATGGTCATCTTGCCTGAGATCCCGCAAGGCAGAAGAACGAGTCCATGAAGAAGGCAAACAGACATAGTCGAACGAATCCTCACAACTCCAGAACAAAACCGAAGCTAACGAGAGAAGCAACCTGGAAAGAAGCAAGCAACATAGTAAACAACCATCACATAAACATGGCATGATGCACAACCAAGTATGATGCATGTCCGATTTAAATAAGCATGGCATGTCAATATGCATAAACAACACTACAAATTAAGTGGAGCTCAATATGCAACGAGTTGCATATTGACGAAACGCCACATGACTTATTTAGTTCTCTCCCATTTATGTACCCAACAAGGTTAAATGTTATTAAACATGGAAATAGGTGAGGCATATGAAAACTACCTATCTTGGCAAGTTTAAATGAGGCCGGAACAACAAACAACAAATCCAGAAAATCCTCATATGCAATTTATGGATTTGGTACTGTTCTGACCCAAACCATATTTTAGAGTTGTTAAACATACAAGATGTGTGCACCATGTTAAACTATGCATTTTTCTACCCCCATTTACATATAAAGTTTATTACAAACCGAATTACGGTTAATTAGTTATGAAATAAATCATTTTAACATGGCATTAAGTAAAATAAACACAAACAACATTTTAGAAATTTTAAACATGATTGAAAGTGGCATATTAAGAAACTACACAAAATTCTAAGAAACTTTCATATATAGAGTTTTTACATGTGATGCTTAGTTTGTGAATTAAGATATGCATGAAGTTTAGGGACCAAACTATAAAACGGTAATTCTCTGGATAAAAGCTAAAACCGCAGCAGTAGGGAAAAAATAGAAACGAGCCGAATCTGGGCAGCCCAACAGTGCAGGGGGGCTTGGGTGCTGCTCACCATGGGCCTCGGCCCAGTCGATGGAGCTGGCTGCAGGCTGCGAGAGCTGCTGAGTTGAAGGAGAGGAGAAGATGGGCCGGCTCGGTTTGGTACAGGGATGTGGTCAATGCGGTCGATCTCTGTCTCGATGGAAGCAGAGGATGTAGCACTAGGGGCTTGCAGGCGAGGCAGGGGAACTTGGCACGGCGCAAGGTTAGGAGGTGAGGTGCAGGCGAGGAAGGAAAGGTGGCGCAGGGCAGCCGCGGATCTGGTCAGCGACGGGGTCAACGAAGCTTCGGGCAGCGGCGGTTCCCTGTTGTGGCAAGTCAGAGAGAGGCATGTGAGGGAAGGAGGAATAGGAGCAGGGGAAGAAGGAAGACAGGGGCGCGGGGTCGTCCTCATTAGCCGGCGGCTCCGGCGAGGTCCAGATAGGGCGCCGCGGATGGTGAGGTCGAACAGGAGGAGCTCGGGCATACTTGCGAGGGTGGAGCAGCCGGAGCTCGGGGATGGGCGCGTGTGTGGAGGAGCCCTGGCTCTCACGGGATTTGAGCGTCGGCGGTTGTTGGATGGAGATGGATCGATGGGATGGATGGGACTGGGAGGTCGGACGTTGCTCTGGTTGGTGGGAGGCTGAAGGCAAGGTGGATGCGGGATGGATCCCGAGAGAACAGTGGCGGCGGCGGACACGGATGGATGGGACATTGATCCTAAAGTTTAGGGTTAGGGGTCTATTTATTGGAAAGGGGCTAGGTTTAGGGGCTAATCCGACTCTCCAATGAAAATCGAGCGGTCGAGAAAAATAGGCTAGGAAGTCCAAATAAGAAAAACAGAGATGTTTTCTAGATGTTTGGGGATGATCCGAATCCAACAGTGACGACTGCCCGGAACGGGTCCGGGACAGCTTTCGGACACGCGCGCGAGGAGGTCCACGGGCTGACGAGAGAGCTTAGGTTGGGCCTGGCAGTAGGTAGTGGACTGTGTAGATGGTCTAGGGAGGAAAGAGAGGGAAAGCCCGGCAACAGTTTTCGGAGACCAAAAATGTCCGACGATTTGACCGACTATATTGTCGCTATAGTTGTCCGTTGGGGCGTCAAACGGACTCCGAATGCGATGAAACTTGGCAGGCGGCCTAACTACACTATAAAAACACCGCATGCCAACTTTCAACCCATTCCAAGAACATTTTTGGCCGCTTATAAAAATACTATTTCGAACATGCCACAGGCGCGTGCGAGTGTGATTGGGCACAGAACAGACAACAGAGAGAACGGGGAGACCCGGACGAATGCAAGTTTTGAAAACATGATGATGCAATGCACATGATGACATGGGAATATGCAACATGCACGCGAATGACATGGCAACGACGGCGAATAACTGGAAGACACCTGGTGCAACGGTCTCGGGGCGTCACACATGAAGTTACACTTCATATATACATATCATTTGCCCTGATGCATATAGCCAAGATACATGTAACACTTTGCCTGCTCTATCATGATTAGGCATTCACATGCTCTTACATTTCATATTGACATGATTGCATACATGTAGGGGGAGCCTATGCATGTTACATGTCTTTCCAAAGCTTTGCTTGTTATCCTTTGTATCTTTATCTAAAGCTTTGATGTATGTTGTCATCAATTACCAAAAAGGGGGAGATTGAAAGAACAAGTGCTCCTTGGGTGGTTTTGGTAATTAATGTCAACATATCTCTTGTTGGACTAATGTTTTCATCTAGTACATTTCAGACAAGTTCAATATATGGAGTGGCGTGGACAAGAGGATATGGAATCCCTTCAAGATGTTGAGGACAAAGGATTGGCTCAAGCTCAAAATCTCAAGACTCTACATTTTACTTTTAGTGATCCAAGATCACATTGAGTCCATAGGAAAGCCAATACTATTAAAAGGGGATGAGGTGTTGTTTAATGGCTTGCTTGCTCAAAATGCTTAGTGATATGCTCCAAAACCCTCAACCACTTCCCATATCCACATATGTCCCAAACCAAAAGTCAAACTCGGCCCCACCAAAATTTTCCATCCGACACCACCGAGTTCACTTGACATAGCCACTGCCCCAAACCCTAATCAATTCGGTCTCACTGATGGGACCTCGGTCTCATCGAGATGGGCTTGCAAACTCTCTGTTACCTATTGCAATAATTTTGGTCCCACCGAGATATGCAATCGGTCCCACCGAGTTTGCTTGACCAACTCTCTGTTTTGCTTATTAACAAAATCGGTCCCACCGAGTTTCTGTAATCGGTCAAAACGAGATGAGGTTTTACCCTAACCCTAGCACATCGGTCCCACCGAGTTGACCATATCGGTCCCACCGAAATTCCTAACAGTCACATTATGAACTAAATCGGTCCGACCGAGTTTTCTGATTTGGTTCCACCAAGTTTGGTGATTTTTGTGTAACGGTTAGATTTTGTGTGGAGGCTATATATACCCCCCACCCACTCTTCATTCGTGAGGAGATCCACCAGAACATGCGTACACTTCCATCATACATTTTCTGAGAGAGAACCACCTACTCATGTGTTGAGGTCAACATAATCCACTCCAACCACATAAATCTTAATCTCTAGCATTCTCCAACTTGCTTTCCACTCAAATCATCTTTCCACCAAATCCAAATCTATGAGGGAGAGTTGAGTGTTGGGGATACTATCATTTGAAGCACAAGAGCAAGGAGTTCATCATCAACACACCATCTATTACCTTTTGGAGAGTGGTATCTCCTAGATTGGTTAGGTGTCACTTGGGAGCCTCCGTCAAGATTGTGGAGTTGAACCAAGAAGTTTGTACGGGCAAGGAGATCGCCTACTTCATGAAGATGTACCCTAGTGGGCAAGTCCTTCATGGGGGATGGCCATGGCGGGATAGACAAGGTTGCTTCTTCGTGGACCCTTCATGGGTGGAGCCCTCCGTGGACTCGCGCAACCGTTACCCTTCGTTGGTTGAAGTCTCCATCAACGTGGATGTACGATAGCACCACCTATCAGAACCACGCCAAAAATCTCCGTGACTCCAATTGCGTTTGCACACTCCAATCCCATTCCTTTACTTTCTTGAAAATTGCATGCTTTACTTTCCGCTGCTCATATACTCTTTCCATGCTTGCTTGAATGTATTCTGAATGTTTAAACTTGTGCTAAAACTCTACCTTAACTTGAAGAAAATAAAAACTGCAACTTTTCTTTGTTAGGAGTCTATTCACCGCCCTCTAGACACCTCTTCTCGATCCTTTCACGCACGCCTCTTTTAATTAGAATGTGTGTGCCCGTCTAGTGCACACACGTTGATCTATCTAACTGTTTCTTTTTGTTGTGGCTAATCGCAAACAGTTCATCCATGTGAAGTGTATGCCATCAACTCAATCACACACACTTTGATATGGCTGACCCGTTTCTATTCTGTTGCCTAATAACAAACGGTTAATTCTTGTGAAGCGTATGCCCTGAATCACACACACCTTGATCTGGCTGACCATTTCTTTTGTGTTGCCTAATCACAAACAGTGCACCCGAGTGAACCGTATGCTCTATATAGCACACGCCTTCATCAGGCTGCCCGTTTCTTTTGTTCCGCCTCATCGCAAATAGTTCATTGGACTAAACCGTATGCCCTAGATCACACACGCAACTAAAATCTGAACCGTGTTTGATGGCTCCACCATCGCAAATGTTTTGCACCTTTTTGATGATTCTTTTACACCACCGTTTACGATTATTGCATCGCACACAGTTTCGTTGAAGGGTCTCTGATCGTAGTGTCGCATTAGCAGCATCCCGCACTAGTGTGAATTTCGTTAGGGAAAGCTTGAAATCTAGCACACATGCATACACTGAACATGATGTCTAGTCTAGATGCACAAAGGTAAAGCAATGAACCAATCATAGAGTGGTAAATAGATGGGTCGAAAGGAATACAATTTATGTCTTCAGTGAGTACAATTTTTGTGGGCATGGGTGTCTTACATGGACTAGCATCAGACATTCCAAACGTCTCTAGAATATCCTTGAGGTACTTTGCTTGAGACAAGAAAATTACTTCTTGAAATTGATGAATTTGGAAACCGAGAAAGAACTTCAAATCTGCATTGAGTGACATCTAAAAGTTGTTCGTCATGCAAGACATAAACTTCTTGCACAAATGAATGTTAGGAGAATCAGAAATGATATCATCTACATAGATTTGGCATAAGATCAAATCACCTTTGTCTCTCTTAGTAAAAATAGTGGGATCGATCACCCCTCTCACAAAACCATCATCGAGTAAAAACTTCTTAAGATGATCATACCAAGCGCGAGGTGCTTGTTTGAGGCCATACAAAGCCTTATGAAGTTTATACACATAGTCTTTGTGATCGGGATCAACGAACCCAGGTGGTAGTGATACATATACTTCTTCTTGTAGAGGACCGTTAAGGAAAGCACTCTTCACATCCATTTGATGTAATGTAAAACCATTGAAAGCAGCATAAGAAAGTAAGATGCGAATAGATTCAAGACGGGCAATGGGAGCAAATGTCTCACCAAAGTCCAAACCTTCAACTTGTGAGTACCCTTGTGCCACTAACCTTGCTTTATTGCGGATGATTACACCATTCTCATCTTGCTTGTTCTTGAAAATCCATTTTGTTCCAATGACATTGTGTTCCGTAGTTGGCCTTCTGACTAACGTCCACACCTGGTTGTGTTCAAAACTGTTCAACTCTTCTTGCATAGCAATGAGCCAATCGTTGTCGATCAATGCATCTTGTACCTTGAGAGGCTCAACACTAGACACAAATGAGAAGTGAGCGGAAAAGTTTGTCAAATGTTTACGAGTCACTCTACCTTCCGATATGCCGGTGGGAATTTTGTCAACATCAACACGACCGGCCACTCGAGGCATGATGGAGGTTAGGGTTTTGCGAGGTTCAAATTCATGTCCATCATCCACGTCCTCAACATATGGATCATTAATGTGTGGTGGAAGATCTTCTTCTTCATATTGCATTTGTTGAGGTTCATCATCAATGATTTCACTTTCTTGTTCTTGCCCTTGATGATGATCTTGTTCTTGAAAATTATCATGAAGAGGGACTTGATCATCTTCTTGTACTTGAACTAAGGGCATCGGTTGAGCAATAGGAGCTTGTGATGGTATGGGTGTTGAAGTAGTTTGATGGTGTGTGAAGCTTCCATCTTCTTCTTCATCATCGTGAGGTTCTTGTTCCATTGGAAGAAGTGCGCCAACACCCATGGTCAAAATATCTTGAGAAGAATCTTCCTCACCTACATCACTTAGATCAACTTGCTCCCCATGGGAGCCATTAAATTCATCAAACACCACGTCACAAGTTTCTACAACACATCCATTGGATTTGTTGTAGACTCTATCGGCGTGAGAGTTTGGTCCATAGCCAACAAATATGCCCTCAATTATTTTGGATTGAAATTTTCTTAACCGTTCTCTTTTGTTGAGGACGAAACATTTGCGCCCAAATACACGAAAGTACTTGACATTTGTTTTGTTCCTAGTTATGAGCTCATATGGAGTCTTTTCCAATATTGTGCCGAGGAAGAGCCGGTTTGATGCATGGCATGCAGTGTTAACAGCCTCAGCCCAAAAACTATGTGGCGACTTGTATTCATCCAACATGGACTTTGCCATCTCCACAAGTGTACGGTTCTTCCTTTCGGCTACACCATTTTGCTGAGGAGTGAATGGAGCTGAATATTGATGCTCGATCCCTTCATCTCTAAGAAATTCTTCCAAGTTATAGTTCTTGAACTCAAAGCCATTATCACTTCTTATTGCCAATATTTCTTTGTCAAACTTGCGTTGTGCTTGCTTGGCAAAATCAATGAAGGTGATCTTCGTCTTGTCCCTGGACTTGAGGAAAAAGACCCATGTATATCTTGATTAGTCATCAACAATGACAAGTCCATACTTTTCCCACCAAGACTATCCCATGAAGGAGTCCCAAAAATATCCACATGAAGGAGCTCCAAAGGCCTTGAAGTAGACACGATATTCTTGGGTGGGTGCTTTGATTGATGTTGCTTCCCGGCTATGCATGCACTACACACACGATCTTTCTCAAAAGAGACATTGGTTGGTCCAAGGATGTGATTACCCTTTAAGAGATCTTGAAGATTTCTCATGCCAACATGGGCTAGCCGGTGATGCCATAGACACCCCTTGTCGGCCTTGGCCATTAGACAAGTTTCATGGAATGTGCTCTTGTTCGAGAAATCAACCGTGTAAAGGTTGCCATCCAACTCTCCAACAGAGGCCACTTTGAGAGTATCTCTCTTAAATACTTTCACATCCGTTAGTCCAAAGAGTGTATCATAACCAACAGAAGCCAATTGGCGAACATAAAGCAAATGATATTTAAGGGATTGAACAAGCATGCCATTTGCAAGAGACATGTCATTTGTGATAGCCACCTTGCCCAATCCGAGTACATGTCCTTTTGATCCTCCACAAAACATAATGCTCATAAATGGTTGAATAGCTTCCATTAAATCATAGAGCAATTTGCTATCTCCGGTCATATGATTGGTACATCCACTATCGATCACCCATTTTACTCCACCAGAGAAAGCAACCTACACACAATTATGACTTGGTTAGAGGCACCCATTTTGCAATGGGGCCTCTCAAGTTAGTCACAAGGTTCTTAGGGACCCAAATAGCATAGAACCGAAATGCATTTCGAGGACCAACAAATTTTGCATAAACTTCTCCATCCTTAGTCTTACGAAGTACATAGGATGGAGGCATTAACTCTTTTGGCTTGTTGAGAGTGGGCATGCCCCTTGTGGCCTTCCCACTAACAACCGTACCTTTCTCCTTGTGCCCTTCTCATACAAATGTTTCTTTTAGAGGGGTGGTGCACTTTTGAGAAGACATCTTCTTCTTGCTTGTGCTTCGGTCAAACCCGAGCGCCTCTTTGGTAAACACCTCATTGTGTTGGCTCAATACCTCATATAGGTTATTTTGTCCTTGAGCACATGTCATGAGACCTTTCCCGATTTGAGCCTTGAGAAAGCGATTCTCCTCAAGAATAGATGCTAGGTAACTACTGGAGTTAGTAGTACAAGCATCAACATCGATAATAGGAGAAGAGTAATCCTTAGCTAGAGTTTCTAGATAAGTAAGCTTGAGCATCACAAAATTCATTGTAAGAAGGGTGAGCTCTTATTCCTTCGTCTTGAGAGACACAGATAGAAGCTCAAAATCCTTAGAGAGAGATGCATGAGACTTCACAAGCTTACTTTTATCATTCATCAACTCTTCGCAAGAGTCCTTAGCCTTTTTCAAGGAGGAAAGCTCTTTAGAATTAACATCAATGTTTGAACCAATTTTCAAGCATAGTTCATCATTTCGTGCTTCCTCATATTGGACTTTCCGCTCAAGGATTTCATATTTTTCCTTTTCCTCGGTTACAAGGGTTTCGAGTTCCTTAATGGTGATGGCGTGCATACGAAACATAGTGAGCTTCTTTCCTTTGAGGGAGCACGTGACCTTATTTAATTTAGTAAACATGGGGTCATCTATATCATTATCATCATAATTATCCTCCGCATCAAGATACTCATCACTAGAAGTAGAAGGAGTGAAAAGAGGAGGGTTTGATCATGGGGTTACCTTGACCTTGTGAGGAGAGCTTTGATCCTCTCCATCTTCTACCACAGCCTTTGCCATTAGGCACTTGTGAGCGTTTCCCTTGTAGACTCTCATGTAGCTGTAGGTGAAAATATCACCACTCTTGTTGACTAACCTAAAGTGTTTTGAGAATCTTGGGCTACTCTGGCAACACCACTAACATCATCTGGATCAGATTCTTCATGAGCAACCATTGCTTTCCCATCTCTCTTCTTGAGCTTGGAGTTCAAAGGATTTGGCAACTTCTTCTTGGGAAAGGTCTTGGGAAATCTTGGTTTATCTTCTTCTTCTCATAAGGGCAATCGTTGGAGAAGTGGTTGGTTTCTTCACAGTTATAACATTTTCTCACTTTCTTCTTTAGGAATCTTCCCTTGAATTTTCCCACGCTAAACTTCTTGACAAAGAGAGCAATGTCTTCATATGAAGGACTCTCATCAGAGTCAATCTCATCACCATCTGCATCCTCATCATCTTTCTCTTCTTCGCTTTGCTCTTCTTCATATACATGCTTGGCCTTCAATGCAAGATTGATTTTTGATGTTGAGGTACCATGCATGGCAAGATGTTTTGTAGAATTTGCCTTTGATTTTTCAAATAATTGGAAGGTGGATATGATGTCATCCAGAGTCATTTCCTTGAATCCATGGTGTTGCCCTATGTCCCACACCATTTGATGATGATATGGAGCAAGAGCATGAAGCAACTTGTCCACGAGAAATCGCTTAGTCAAGTTGAATCCATCTTGTGTCTTGTCACACTCACAAGACTCGATGTCAGTAGTGAGAGTCAAGAGATGCTCAGGGAGTTGCTTGGGAGATCCCCCTTTATCCATACAAAAGTTTTGCAATTGACCCTTGGCAATTTCATATTGAGCAAGCCGGAGAGTGGAGGTAACGGTCTTGGTCCTCACAATGCTATCCCATAATTCCTTGGCACTTGTGATATGTATGTATGGTCTCCTTTCCTTGTTAGTCATACCTCTCCTTATGCACATGGTTGCCGTGTCATTGATATTCTTGTCATATACCGCTCTTGGAGTAGGATTCTTCGGGTCAACAGCTTGGTAGCCATACTCCAACATTTCCAACATCTCATCATTTCCATATTGAAGATGATCCTGCATAACAACTCTCCACAAAGCAAAATCGATAGTGTCATCAAGTAAAGAAGGTTTGCTTTGAGGATTATACTTTGGTTTCTCTATTAGAGGTCTTGCATAAAGCCAAGGAACACTGGAGTGTTCATTAGTAGGAGGTTGTTGACCAAGTGAAGGAGTAGGCACAGCTGGCCTTGAGGCCGCACCACCAGACAGTGGTGCAAGCATCATGGTTAGTGTGGCTAGTCTCATTTGGACCAAGGCCTCAATAGAAGCATCATGCTCCTCCTTTTGCTTAGCAAGCGCCCATTCTAGATCCTCAGAAGTGAAGGACTTGACTTCTGTGGAAGCTGCGCCCGTACTCTTCAGACCCGCAACAAGGGGAGTCCCATCGGGGTTCATCTCGCTCTAGGGTGGTTAAGCCACAAGAATAGAGCACGAGGCTCTGATACCAATTGAAAGGATCGAGATGGACCTAGAGGGGGGTGAATAGGTACAATTACAAATTTTAATTATTACTTAGCAATTTTAGACAATAATGCGGATTATGAAAGTGAGCCTAACAATTGCAAGTATGATGCTAAGAGCTAAGCAAGGTAAACAAGTAACACAAATATGTGAGGAAGCAAGCACAATATGATATAAGTAAGGCCTACGAGACAAGTAACCACAAGTAGGAAGTTAGGCTTAGGGATAGCCGCAACTTCGAGAGATGAGGATGTATGCCGATGTTCACTTCCTTGGAGGGAGCCTACGTCACCATTAGAGAGGTGGATGTTACCACGAAGGCACACCAACGCCACGAAGGCTCACCCTATTCTCCCTTTGATACAACACCATAGAGGCATTTCTCAACCACTAGTGGTAGACCTTGTGGTCGTCTCCAAACCCTCACAAACTTTCGGGGGGGTAATCACAATGGTCGATTCCTCTCCGAAAGATTCCTACCGCCTAGGAGTCTCCAACCTCCAAGAGTAACAAGAACGATGGGGAAAAGCTCAAGATTTGCTCAAATCATGAATTCCTTTGGTGCAAAGAAGGGGAAGGAGAGGATCTATCACTTGGATGGACAACTTCTCTCAAATGCTCTCAAATCCTTTAGGGATCTAAGATTTGGGGTGGAAGAGTGAGAGAGAGAGAGAAATGTGTTCTAGGGTTTCCTCAAAGTGAATGGCCAACCCTCTCCCGAGGGGGAAGAAGGCTATATATAGTGTGTCAGCAAATATAGCCGTTCTAGTGCAAATGACAGGGTAGGCTGGACATCCGGGACAGGGGCCGGACATCCGGCCCGATGTAGCACACCCAACGTAAAGCAGAAACCAAAGTATGAAGCAGAGGGGCCAGACATCCTGGGAAAGGCCCGGACATCCGGCGACACGGGAAAGCTTGGACATCCGGCAAGTTCACCTAGTCCAACAACCCCCTGGATAGCAGAAGTCGGACATCCCGCAAGGAAGCCGGAAATCCGAGGTGTATGGAGAGCCCGGACATCCTACAGGGAGGGCCGGACATCCGGAAGACTGCACCAGCACAAAGTGTTCTCTAGATAGCAGAGGCCGGATATCCGTCGTGCGGGCTGGACATCCGATGTGCGGCCCGGACATCCGGCAGGTAGCCCGGACATCCAGCAAGGCCAGGGACAGAACAACCAAGAGACTATAGTGATAGATCTAAAGAAGGAGTTTTGTGACATGAGCAAGTCTTTTACTAACCCTACCTTGAAGGAAATATGCCCTAGAGGCAATAATAAAGTTGTTATTTATATTTCCTTATATCATGATAAATGTTTATTATTCATGCTAGAATTTTATTAACCGGAAACTTAGTACATGTGTGAATACATAGACAAACAGAGTGTCCCTAGTATGCCTCTACTTGACTAGCTCGTTAATCAAAGATGGTTAAGTTTCCTGACCATAGACATGTGTTGTCATTTGATGTACGGGATCACATCATTAGAGAATGATGTGATGGTCAAGACCCATCCGTTAGCTTAGCATAATGATCGTTTAGTTTTTCTGCCATTAATTTCTTCATGACTTATACATGTTCCTCGGACTATGAGATTATGCAACTCCTGAATACCGGAGGAACACCTTGTGTGCTATTAAACGCCACAACGTAACTGGGTGATTATAAATACGATTTATAGGTGTCTCCAATGGTGTTTGTTGAGTTGGCATAGATCAAGATTAGGATTTGTCACTTCGTGTATCGGAGAGGTATCTCTGTGCCATCTCGGTAATGCACATCACTATGAGCCTTGCAAGCAATGTGACTAATGAGTTAGTCACGGGATGATGCATTACGGAATGAGTAAAGAGACTTTCCCGTGACGAGATTGAACTAGGTATGATGATACGGACGATCGACTCTCGGGCAAGTAACATACCGATGACAAAGGGAACAACGTATGTTGTTATGCGGTTTGACCGATAAAGATCTTCGTAGAATATGTAGGAGCCAATATGAGCATCCATGTTCTGCTATTGGTTATTGACCGGAGATGTGTCTCGGTCATGTCTACATGGTTCTCAAACCCGTAGGGTCCGCACGCTTAACGTTTGATGACGATTTGCATTTTGAGTTATGTGTTTTGATGAACCGAAGTTTGTTCGGAGTCCCGAATGAGATCACGAACATGATGAGGAGTCTCAAAATGGTCGAGACATAAAGATTGATATATTGGAAAGTTACGTTTGGACACCGAAATGGTTTCAGATAGGTTCCGGCATTTTCCGGAGTACCGAGGGGTTACCAGAACCACCCAGGGGGTTAATGGGCCTTCATGGGCCCTAGTGGAAGAAAGGAGGCGGCGGCCAAGTGGAGGCGCACCCCCGAAGCCCAATCAGAATTGGATTAGGGTTGGGCGGGGAGCCCCCCCTTTCCTTCTTCTCCTCCCTCTCTTTCCCCCTTCTCCTTCTTGGAATACGAAGGGGGGGACGAATCCTACTTGGACCGGGAGTCCAAGTAGGACTCCCCCCTTGGCGCGCCACACCTTGGCCGGCCTCCTCCTCCCCCTCCTTTATATACGTGGGAGGGGGGCTCCCCAAAGGCACACAAAAGTTTCTCTTAGCCATGTGCGGTGCCCCCCTCCACAGTTACACACCTTGGTCATATCGTCATAGTGCTTAGGCGAAGCCCTGCGCCAGTAAACTTCATCATCACCGTCGCCATGCCGTCGTGCTGAAGAAACTCTCCGTTGGCCTCAACTGGATCAAGAGTTTGAGGAACGTCACCGAGCTGAACGTGTGCAGATCGCGGAGGTACCGTACGTTCGGTACTTGCATCAGTTGGATCGTGAATACGTTCGACTACATCAACCGCGTTACAAAATGCTTCCGCTTTTGGTCTATTAGGGTACGTGGACACACTCTCCCTGCTCGTTAGTATGTATATCCTAGATAGATATTGCGTGATCGCAGGTAAAAAAATTTAAATACTGTGTTCCCCAACATACATATCCCCTCTTAATACTGCGGGATCCTATACCCAAGAAAACAAATATGTAACCTTTTTGATACTTCTTCCTTGAGTAAAATCAACTCCGTATGTTCACGATCCACACTAAGGATGGCAATGGATCAGGTTTGGATCGGGTTGAACAATATCAAATCCATATCCATATCCATAAAGGCAGTCCTAGCCCATCCATGAAAAAATCCATGGGCGAAAAATTGTGAACATGTCCAAATCCGATGGATATCCATACCCATTGGATATCCATCGGGTCCTCTCAAGACATATACATAAGACATAACTCATTGCACAATGTGCACTCTACATTGGCGTGCTCACTCCCTGTCGTGCAGTCATAGCCCTTGCATTGTCCCATTGTTGCGGCCATGCATCAATGCGTGTGTGGTAAAGTGAAGACGGAGGGGTCAAGGAGATATGGAGCTAGGTTGTCACAGACCAGTAGTGGCTGCTGCAGCGATCCACCTTACGTGGGGGTAGCGGGCTAGCCGCTGGCAGCAGCGGCCACATCTAGGGCTATGAGAGGAGTAACTCAAGGAGATGACACCGATTCTCAACGACAAGTCATTTAATTAGTGTAGATAATATGATGAGAAGGTGTGTTGGAGTATGTTACAGTGGGGATTGTGTAAATTCTTTTGGATGTTTTAGATAGAGGATAAAATTATAGTGGGACATGTGACTATGGGGTAGGGGTAGCAGAATATTGCTTGTTAAGTCAGACTGTCGGGTCGGGTTTGGATATATCCATGGGTACAAGATTATGTCCATGCCCTATCCACGAGTAATCGGGTCGGGTTTGGGCGCTGCCCATGGGCGCAAAAGCATATCCAAACCCTATCCATTCGGGTTGGATATCCATGGGTATCCATGTCCATGGATAAAATTGCCATCCTTAATCCACACACATTTGATGAACTGGGGACTAACACTTGAGATTCACTTGACGAACATAGTTACTCCCCTACAGGTATATTTTCATCAACATCAAAACATGATGTAAGGGCATGATTGCACTTTCACCCTTACCCATCGGCGCTCTAAGTCAAGGTTAGGCTAGAAAAACCTAGACCTCAGCCCCCTTTATAAGGCGAGGCTAGGCGGTATTTCAAGATCCATCTGAAACCTTTTTATTATCTCGGTATCAATCATCACCTCATACTGGTAAGCCCCTCACACGAGGCGTTTCCCACCATTAATCAATAAAATAAGGATTAGAGTATTACCTCGACCATGAGGGCTCGAACTTGAGTAAATTCCTCGTGTGCGATCCCTTCTGGGACATCCGGTCGCAGTAAGATTTCATTAAATAAAACTATCACAAAGACATTAATCCCGGTGAAACCTATCCTCCCGGGTCGTGCCCTCAGGCGAATCCGAAGGCCAACCCCACCGTCACCCAATGTACCCTCCATCATCGTTCATGTATCGTTACCTGGCTGAAAGCGTCGCTGTTCTCGTTGTCAACATCGATGGTAGGAGTTGATGCTTTTTAGAATGTCTCCGACAGCAGCTCTAGAGCCATAGGGCAAAGAGGAAGAATCTAACTGAAGTTTTACAACTTGCAAATATGGCCCAACCAATGTCAATGATTCTTTTATCTGGGATAACTTGTTGGGAATTCATTAGAGCTCTTGAAGCCACTTGGTCCTTATAGAGGTCTATCATTCGAAAATGCTCAATGGAGCTCAGCCTCCATGGAGGCTGAAAGTGCAACTAATCCCCGGGTGGTTTTGGTAATTCATAACAACATATGGCTCATTGAACTAATATCTATTCAAGTTAAATATTTCAGAAAGTTCAATGAATGGCATGGCATGGACTAGATATGTGGACCCCTCAAAATGCTAAGGACAAACATTGGCAAAAGCTGAGGACTCTTCATTTCTATTTTAATGATACAAGATCACATTGAGTCCATAGGAAAAGACAATACTATTAAAAGGGGATGAGGTGTTGCTTAATGGTCTACTTGCTCAAAATGCTTAGTGATATGCTCCAAAGCCCTCAACCACTTTCTCAATTCCAAATATGTCAAAAACGTAAAGTCAAACTCGGCCCCACAAATTTGACCTATTTGGTGCCACCGAGTTCCTTTGACATAGCCACTGCCAGAAACCCTAGACAATTCGGTCTTACTGATAGGGATCTTGGTCTCACCGAGGTGGCAATGCAAACTCTCTATTTCCCTTCGTAAGTTTTGGTCTTACAAAAATGAGCGATCGGTCCCACCGAGTTTGCAATGCAAACTCTTTGTTTCTCTTCGTAACGTTTCGGTCTTACCGAAATGAGCGATCGGTCCCACCGAGTTTGTCTGGCCAACTCTCTGGTTTGCTCATTGCTGAAATCAGTCTCACTGAGTTCATGCAATTGGTCACACCAAGATAAGGTTTTTCCCTAACCCTACCACATCAGTCCCACCGAGTTGATCATGTCGGTCCCACCGAGATTCCTAACGTTCACATTTTGAACTGAATCGGTCTCAACGAGTTCTTCTATTCGGTTTGACCGAGTTGGGTCAAATGTGTGTAACGGTTGGATTTTGTGTGGAGGCTATATATACCCCTCCACCCCCTTCTCTATTAGAGTGAGAGCCATCAGAATGTGCCTACACTTCCACTACTCATTTTCTGACAGAGAACCACCTACTCATGTGTTGAGACCAAGAAATTCCAATCCAACCACAAGAATCTTGATTTCTAGCCTTCCCCAAGTTGCTTTCCACTCAAATCATCTTTCCACCATAGCCAAATGTGTTAGAGAGAGAGAGAGTTGAGTGTTGAGGAGACTATCACTTGAAGCATGATACATCTCCAACATATCTATAATTTTTTATTGTTCCATGCTATTATACTATCTATCTTGGTTGTTTTATATGCTATTTTATATGATTTTTGGGACTAACCTATTAACCTAGAGCCCAGTACCAGTTTTTGTTTTTCCTTGTTTTTGAGTTTCACAGAAAAGGAATATCAAACGGAGTCCAAATGACCTAGAAAGTTATGGTGATTTTTTATGGACCAGAAGAAGCCCCTGAAGCAAAAGAGTTGGGCTATAAGAGCCATGAGGCCTCCACAAGGGGGAGGGCGTGCCCTACCCCCCTGGGGGCGCCCTCCGGTCTTGTGGGATCCTCGTGCCCCCCAACTTGTTCTCGATGCCAAAAATTCCTATAAATATAGAAACCCCCAGAAATAAACCTAGATCGCGAGTTCCACCGTCGCAGGCCTCTTTAGCCACGAAAAATCAATCTAGGCCCTCTCTAGCACCCTACCGAAGGGGGCCATCATCACAGGAGGCCATGGAGGAGGATCCCGGAGGGGGCCATCATCACCATGGAGGCCAAGGACCAGAGGGAGAACCTCTCCCCATCTAGGGGGGAGGCCATGGAGGAGGAAGCACAAGGGGGATAACCTCTCCCCCTCTCTCTCGGTGGTGCCGGAGTGCCATCGGGGGAACCATCGCCGTGGTGATCATCTTCATCAACATCACCATCCCCATCTCTTTTCGCGGTCCACTCTCCCACACCCCGCTGTAATCCCCTACTTGAACATGGTGCTTTATGCCACATATTATGATCCAATGATGTGTTGCCACCCTATGATGTTTTGAGTAGATTTCTTTTGTCTTTGGGTTGATTGATGATAGAGATTGGTTTGAGTTGTATGTTTATTTTGGTGTTGTCCTATGGTGCCTAAAAACATTTTCGAAAAGAGAAGTGATTGGAAGGTTGTGCACTGGAGAAGTGAGGGTCGACCTTGAACACTTGTGTTCATGCTCAAGGAAACAATGTAGAACTTTTAATGGAAGTTTCTCAAAAATAAGTACCCCCTTGTATATATTCATTGTATTATAAAAATAATGTGCCAATGTTTGTCTTTAGAATGTTTAAATTTCTTGTTTGGTGTGTGTAGCAAAAAAACAAAAACTTTTGCTGTTGTTTTTTAATTTTCATTTTTTACTGCAGTATGATAAAATCCTGAAATTTTTAAAAAGTTCGGCTCTGCAAATTATTTAGATTGTCCTGATTTTTTAGAATTTTTGAAGTTACACAAGTATACTAAAGTTCCAGATTGGTACAGACTGTCCTGTTTTTAACAGATTCTGTTTTCTATGTGTTGTTCGCTTATTTGGATGAATCTATGGGTTGTATCGGGGGGCATGAACCATGGTAAAGTTGGAATACAGTAGATATAACGCTAATATGAAAATGGAATGAGTTCACATCAGTACCTAAAGGTAGTGATTTGCTTTATTATACTAACGGACCTCATAAGGTTTTTTTGTTAAGTTTTGTGTGGATGAAGTGTTCGAAGATCTAGGAGTTATTGATACGAGAAGAATAAGGAGAGGAAATAGTTCAAGCTTGGGGATGCCCAAGGCACCCCAAGTAAATATTTCAAGGATACTCAAGCATCTAAGCTTGGTGATGCCCCGGTTGGCATCCCATCTTTTTTCTTCAACAATTATCGGTATGCCTCGGTTTTTGTTTTGTTCACATGATTTGTGTCTTTTGAGTTTATTTTTCCTTTATTTTCCTTTATGCACCATGCTAGTATGAGATATTCCTTCATTTATTTATAGAATGCTTCATGTGCTTCACTTAGATCTTTTGAGTATGGCTTTATAGAATGCTCTCTGTGCTTCACTTAAATCTTTTGAGTATGGCTTTATAGAATGCTTTGTGTGCTTCACTTATATATTTTGAGCTTGGATGTTGGTAAATCTATATTAATTGTAGAATGATCCATGAACTTCACTTATATCTTTTGGAGTATGAATAAGACTATCATCAGAATTGGGCTTGGAAGAGTATCATTATAATATCGTGCCTAGCTAAAAAGGCATTAAAAGAAGCGCTTGTTGGGAGACAACCCAATATTTATACTTACTGTTTTTGTGTGTTCACATGATTAAGATACTGCTGTATCATGTTTTGTAGCTTTTATTTCAATAAAGTGCCAAGTAAGACCTTTGGGATGGCTTACGGTGATAGTTGATTTGATCTTACTGAAAAACAGAAACTTTTGCGCCCAGTAAAATAATTTTCATTTTTAACAAAAGCACGATCAAATACTGATTCTTTTGTACGAGATTAATATACAAATTTCCTCGGTTGTCCTAATTTTTCAGAATTTTTGAAGTAACAGAAGTATGGTTGTTGTTCAGATCATTACAGACTGTTCTGTTTTTGACAGATTCTGTTTTCAATGCATAGTTTGCTTGTTTTTGTGTTTCCATAGTTTATATTAAGTGATATAAATTGTGGAAATGATAGAGTACAGAAGGGATTATTTGGAAATAATTATGAATCTTGTCTTGACAGTACCAAAGTGAGTTATTTGTCTTTATCATACTAACCCATCTCCCGAAGTTCTGTTAAGTTTTGTGTGATTGAAGTTTTCAAGTTTTGGGTGAGATATCGATGCGAGGAGAATAAGGAGTGGAAAGACCCTAAGCTTGGGGATGCCCAAGGAACCCCAAGGTAATATCCAAGGAAGACTCAAGCGCCTAAGCTTGGGGATGCACCGGAAGGCATCCCCTCTTTCATCTTCAAAACCATCGGTATACCTTACTCGGGGCTATATTTTATTCGTCACATGATATGTGTTTTGCTTGGAGAGTATTTTCATTTTACTTGTTTTTTGAATAAAATCATTGGATCTGAAATCTTGAATAAAAGAGAGTCCTCCCATGGCTAGTTAATCATTTGACTACTCATTGTTCTTCACTTATATCTTTTTGGAGTAGTTTGTCATTTACTCACGTGCTTCACTTATATCTGATGAGTAAATGGTTGAATGAATTGAATATCATAGATCTGAAATTATATATGCTTCATATGCTTATCCCATGGGGAGTAATGACTTCACTTATAAGAAGTATAGGTAGTAAAATTTATTGAAAGTTAGCAAACTCAACATTGGTCACTTGAACAATTCATGAAAGAATATTGAAGGAAGAGAGATTTCACATATAAATATACTATCTTGGACATCTCTGTCGGTGTCAAAACCGGTGGATCTTGGATAGGGGGTCCCGAACTATGCGTCTAAGGCGGATGGTAACAGGAGGCGGGGGACACAATGTTTACCCAGGTTCGGGCCCTCTCAATGGAGGTAATACCCTAATTCCTGCTTGATTGATCTTGATGATATGAGTATTAGAAGAGTTGATCTACCACGAGATCAAAGAGGCTAAACCCTAGAAGCTAGCCTATGGTATGATTGTTGTTGTCCTACGGACTAAACCCTCCGGTTTATATAGTCACCCGAGGGGGCTAGGGTTACACAGAGTTGGTTACAAGGGAGGAGATCTATATATCTGAATTGTGAAACTTGCCTTCCACGCAAAGGAGAGTCCAACCCGGACACGAGCAAAGTCTTCAATCTTGTATCTTCATAGTCCAACAGTCCGGCCGAGGACCCCCTAACCCAGGACTCCCTCAGTATCCCCTGAACCAGGCTTCAATGACGATGAGTCCTGCGCGCAGATTGTCTTCGGCATTGCAAGGCGGGTTCCTCCTCCGAATACTCCATAGAAGATTTTGAACACAAGGATAGTGTCCGGCTCTGCAAAAAAAATTCCACATCCCACCGTAGAAAGTATAATATTTCCAAAAATCTAATCTGCTGACAACTTTTCATAATGTGACATCACGCCATGGCCCCGGTCATTATTTGAACCGTTTTTCTCAAGCAGCTACTACACATATTGTGAGGCGGTTTTCTTGGCATGTCTTGTCAAAGCAGAGATTGTGTCCCCTTATCACGGGATTCTCATCAATACGGGTGTGGGTAACCCAACCGCGCCATTAATCACGACGCTTGGGGAATAAGCGAATTTACCAGGCAGGTGGGGAGGCGCATAGTTTCTTCCGGCCCTATAAAGGGATAAGGGTTCCACCTTTTTACCCACGCCTTCTTCACTCCTGCCCATCCATTCTCGCGCACTCGAGCTCCAGCGCCCAAGTTCGCATACTCTCCACAAAACCACTCCGAACATGTCCGGAGCGGGAGGCAAGTGGATGGCCTCCTCCGTTACGGAGGAGAATATCACGAAGCTCCGGGAAGCCGGATACCTGGCCGCAGATATCACGCACCGGCTCCCAGGCACGGGGCAGATCATTCCTACCCCCGAGCCCCACGAAAGGGTTGTATTCCTTACCCATTTCGTCCGTGGGCTGGAATTTCCACTCACACATTTGTTCGCGGGCTCATGTTCTACTACGGGCTGGACTTCCATGATCTGGCCCCCAATTTCATCCTCAACATCTCAGCGTTTATCGTCGTGTGCGAGGCTTTCCTCCGCATCAAGCCCCACTTCGGCCTGTGGCTAAAGACCTTCAATGTTAAACTGAAGGTGGTGGTCGGCCAGCAAGCGGAGTGCGGAGGTGCCATGGTGGGCAAAATGCCCAACGTTACCTGGCTCGAAGGCTCCTACGTGGAGACCGTAAAGGGGTGGCAATCGGGGTGGTTCTACAACACTGAGCCGCGCGACACCAACTGGGTGGCAGCCCCCGAATTCCCATCCGGCATCCCCATGCGGCTCACCTCCTAGAAAGAGAAGGGCCTATCTTGGGGTTCATCAATGGAGCTGACCGGACTCCAGAACTGTGTTAAAAACATGATAAGCAAGAAAATCAAGCTTGTCAACGTGGTCCAGGTCATGCTCTTCCGCCGGATCCTCCCGTGTCAAAGACGGGCTTTCAATATGTGCAACTTCGACTCGGCAGGGCACCAGACACTGCGAGAGCTCTTCGACATGACGCACCAGGACATCTGGTGGGTGCTGTTTAAGTCTGCCGAGGTACCTCCTCCTCTTACCGAGGATCGCGGAGTCAGCGCAAAGCCCCCTGCTAATCCGGTAAGCTCCTTATATCTCATAAGGCGTTTCTTTCCCTAGTATAATTATGTGAGGGATCTGAGCCTCCACATTATTTGACAGGAATGGGTCACGACGGCGGAGCGGATCGATAGTCCGGCCCCACTGCCCGAAGAAACAGCAAGTACTCTCCTGACGGAGATGCTGGTTTGAGCGCCCTATGAGGCGCCAGAGAGGAAGGCCAAGAAGAAGGCCGTGGGGACTAGGAAAGGTCTGCGGCGCAAGGCTGTATCAGACTCGCCGTCCGATAACACCAAGAGGCCCTCCTCCCACGAAGACGAGGAGGAGGAAGAGGAAAATTCTCCCCATCCAGCCGGGGGAGATAAGAAAAGGAAGACCGCCCCATCCGGGGAGGCCGAAGGGTCCAAGAAGGGAAGAACCCTCCTTCAACGACGAGGAGTGGTTGCCCAGGGACAAGCCCCTGGCGAAGTCGTAAGTATCCGGATATCATAACAGTTCTGGTATATTTTGTTTTATTGTTTCTTATCATGCCGAACATGATCATGCAGCCCACCCAAGGATCATCTCGACGTATCCTCTTCGGATGGGTCTTTGGGCCTGTCGGGGATGAACAGTGATTCGCTCCCGACCGCCTCCTCCCCCCGCCCTACGGACAACGCCGAGGTGTTGTCCCAAAGGGCACCAAACCAAGGGGAGGTAGTTCTGGGGGTGCCCCAAGGAGACCTCCTAGACGCTGGGCGCATGGGAGGCAAGGCTCCCATGGGCCCTAATGACGGGGGCAGCAAGTCCGACCCCCGTCCGAATACTGCCCCAGAACCTCCAGTGGTTCCGGACTCTGTCAGTCGACCCCTAACTAAGGGGGTCGAGCCGTCTGTGCCGATGGCCTCTGTCCATCCAGAGGCGTCGGACAACTTGCTGGAAGCACTTCGCGACGCTTCCATTGACGAAGAGCACCGCACTATCATGAGTGCGGAGGTAGAGAAGGTTCAGTCCGCTAAAAGCGGACTGACTGAGGCATGTGCCAGCCTCCTAACAGGCTTTAAGGTAAGTAATCAATTTATAATAAAATGTTATAGCATAAACAGTAGCCCCTGATGCTCTGTTTGGCGTTCGCAAAGAAAGGCCGAACATAGGATTAAATAATAATCACATGAGTCTAATCAGAATATGTCTTATGTTAATAAGCAGGCTTCATTGCTGGCCACTGCCGCTCACACTGCGGAGGTCTCCGCACTGAAGCAGGACCTTGAGCGGTCCGAAGAAGAGCTCGGCTTTACTAAGAGGTAGCTCGAAGAGAAAAAAGGTAAGTAATGCACCATCTGTATATTGATAATGAACAAAAAAATGTGGTTGTTAAGTCACAGGATCATCATGAATTTTGCTAGGGGCCACGACCGAAGTGGCGGCCCTGAAGAAGGCGTTGTCCGAGGCCGAAGACAGAGCGAACAAGGAGCGCACCAAGCGTGAGAAGCAGGAGGCTCGAGTCGGCGAGGTGCAGCAAGAGCTCCAGGATTTCGTCAAAAAATACGAGTCCTTGGATCGTGACTCTAAGACACAAGGGTCTGAGCTTGCGAAGGCCCTTGAGAATGCAAAAATTGCCAAGGTCGAAGCCCACAAGGCCCTCCAGGAGCATCAGGCGGTCTAGAAGATAGCGGCGGGTAAGGAATTCATTATGCAAAGCAAGCATGTGAAGGAAACTTTCCTTTTACTTACCCGAGTTCGGAGCTCTGCAGGAGCATTCGCAGATCTTCCCCGCAGTGTGTCCGATGCCGCGGAATTTTACCGGGCCGAGGAAGGGAGCTCGACGGAGAAGTTGTTCTGGTCTCAGTATACTGGGACAGAACATCCGATGCCCTTGAGCGACCAGTTGAAGCAAATGGTCGAGCTTCACAAGGCGGCCGAACAGGCCATGAAGGGTGATACATCTCCAACGTATCTATAGTTTTTGATTGCTCCATGCTATATTATCTACTGTTTTGGCTGTTTGTGGTCTTTATTATACACTTTTATATCATTTTTTGGGACTAACCTATTAACCCAGAGCCCAGTGCCAGTTTCTGTTTTTGACTTGTTTTAGGGTTTCGAAGAAAAGGAAAATCAAACGGAGTCCAATTGACCTGAAACTTGACGGAACCTATTTTTGGATCAGAAGAAGCCCAGAAGACTTGAAGTGCACGTAAGGGAAGCTTCGAGGAGGCCACGAGGTAGGGGCGCGCGCCTACCCCCTCTAGGCGCGCCCTCCACCCTCGTGGGCCCCTCGTGGCCCCCCTGACGTACTTCTTCCGCCTATATATCTCCATATACCCTAAAAACATCCGGGAGCACAATAGATCAGGAGTTCCGCCGCCAAAAGCCTCTGTGGCCACCGAAAGCCAATCTAGACCTGTTCCGACACCCTTCCGAAGGGGGAATCCTTCTCCGGTGGCCATCTTCATCATCCCGGCGCTCCCCATGACGAGGAGGGAGTAGTCCACCCTCGGGGCTGCGGGTATGTACCAGCAGCTATGTGTTTGATCTCTCTCTCTCTCTCTCTCTCTCTCTCTCTCTCGTGTTCTTGATTTGGCATGATCTTGATGTATCGCGAGCTTTGCTATTATAGTTGGATCTTATGTTTCTCCTCCCCCACTACTCTCTTGTAATGGATTGAGTTTCCCCTTTGAAGTTATCTTATCGGATTGAGTCTTTAAAGATTTGAGAACACTTGATGTATATCTTGCCGTGCGTATCGGTGACAATGGGATACCACGAGATGCACTTGATGTATGTTTTGGTGATCAATTTGCGGGTTCCGCCCATGAACCTATGCATAAGGGTTGGGACACGTTTTCGTTGTGATTCTCCGGTAGAAACTTTGGAGCACTCTTTGAGTTCCTATGTGTTGGTTGAATAGATGAATCTGAGATTGTGTGATGCATATCGTATAATCATACCCACGGATACTTGAGGTGACATTGGAGTATCTAGGTGACATTAGGGTTTTGGTTGATTTGTGTCTTATGGTGTTATTCTAGTACGAACTCTAGGGCTGTTTGTGACACTTATAGGAATAGACCAATGGATTGATCAGAAATAATAACTTTGAGGTGGTTTCGTACCCTACCATAATCTCTTCGTCCGTTCTCCGCTATCAGTGACTTTGGAATGACTCTTTGTTGCATGTTGAGGGATAGTTATGTGATCCAATTATGATATTATTGTTGAGGGAACTTACACTAGCGAAAGTATGAACCCTAGGCCTTGTTTCCTATCATTACAATACCGTTTATGCTCACTTTTATCACTTGCCACCTTGCTGTTTTTATATTTTCATATTACAAAAAGTATTATCTACTATCCATATACCACTAGTATCACCATCTCTTCGCCAACTAGTGCACCTATACAATTTATCATTGTATTGGGTGTGTTGGGGACACAAGAGACTCTTTGTTATTTGGTTGCAGGGTTGCTTGAGAGAGACCATCTTCATCCTATGCCTCCTACGGATTGATAAACCTTAGGTCATCCACTTGAGGGAAATTTTCTACTGTCCTACAAACCTCTACACTTTGAGGCCCAACAAACTCTACAAGAAGAAGGTTGTGTAGTAGACATCAAAGGGCCTCATAGTCCGTATGTGGCCTGGCGAGCCCCTGCCGGGCAGCTACTTTGGCCTGGTGAGGCGGCTTGTGAATGCCTGCCCACGGCTTGAAGTCATAAAGCGGTCCGTCTGCATTGAGGGTGCGCGCAGGGCTTTTGCCCGAGCGAAAGTGCACTGGGCGAAGATGGACGCTGAGAAGCTGGTGAAGGAGGGGCCGCCGGAGGGCAAGGAGCATCGCCGCCCCAAAAAGTATTATGACAGCGTCCTGAAGGTTGCCCGCTTTGTGGTAGAGGAATGTTCTAAGGATTTAATTTTTGAATGAATGTACTCATGTGATCTTGTAATATGAAAACGAGTTCATGTGCACTATATAACGCTTGTTGATTTAAAATATTACCTTCTGTGCAGCCATTTATAAAATCTGAGAGTTGGCTAGTCGTCAGCTTCTGCCCCCATGTAGCTAGTACTGAGGTGTTCGGGATAAATCTGATCACTCTTTATCCCAGTTTTGGGTCCTTCGAAGGAGGTGTTTAGCACAACGAACCAAGCGATCGGACTATAAAGCTTTATCACTCTCACTTAGCCATAGAAGCCTACAATTTTAAATTTTGGCAAAGCCCCTTGTATTCGGAAGGCCGAACTTGGGGCGCTATGAACGCCTAAATCGGACAAGGCCGACTCCTCGCCTGAAGCGGAAAAAATCTTTAGGGATTTGGGACCTCTCAAACAGCGACCAGCTCTCACCGCATCATGACAGTCAGTTTTCGGCTTTCTCTACTGAGGTGCTCATCCGGAAGAACCGGGACACAATCGCAGTAGTTCTCCTAGTGCTACCTTAGCCGATATAGCGGAACGTAAGGCACCAAAACATGGGAGCCAGGCAAACCCAACTATTGACCCAAGACATGATTCAGAGCTGATGCATATAATGCTATAAGTTCAGGATGCCGCACTGTTGAAAGTGTTCGGACTTTTCTTGCCATGTGATGGGGTACACTGAAGCCCCTGGCATACTTAACGTACCAGAATGTACGGGAGCAACTTGTCGTGAATAAACAAACAAGGAGAAAAGAAAATAAGAAAATGAAGAAATGTAATAATGAGTTGATGCTGTGCATTGTTATTTAGAGGATAGGTCAAATCGTATGTGTATAAGTAGTACAATAAGCAAAAATAGGACTATATGACATGTCCGATCCAAGGGCGAGCTGTGTGCGGGTATGTAAATGTAACACCCACGATGCGGCTATATCTCCCACGTGTCGGATCACGACTTAGAGGCATAACCGTATGGTAGGCATGTCGCAAGAGGGGTGATCTTTACACATCCCATGTACTAAATAATAAAGGGATAAAGAGGTGGCTTACAATCGCCACTTCAAACAATACATAAAAATCATACATCATCCAGAATACAATCAAGGTCCGACTACGGAACCAAAATAAAGAAAGACAACCCCAAATGCTAGATCCCCAATCGCCCCAACTGGGCTCCACGACTGATTGACCGGAAAAGAAACAAAAACAACGAACAAGATCTTCATCGAGCTCCCACTTGAGCTCGGTTGCGTCATCTGCACTAGTATCATTGGCACCTGCAACTGTTTGGAAGTATCTGTGAGCCACGAGGACTCAGCAATCTCACACCCGCGAGATCAAGACTATTTAAGCTTATGGGTAGGAAAGGGGTAGTAAGGTGGAGCTGCAGCAAGCACTAGCATATACGGTGGCTAACATACGCAAATAAGAGCGAGAAGAGAAGCAACACAACGGTCGTGAACTAGAAGTGATCAAGAAGTGATCCTGAAACTACTTACGTTCAAGCATAACACAAGAACCGTGTTCACTTCCCAGACTCCGCCAAAAGGAGACCATCACGGCTACACACGTGGTTGATGCATTTTTAATTAAGTTAAGTGTCAAGTTCTCTACAACCGGACATTAACAAATTCCCATCTGCCACATAACCGCGGGCACGGCTTTCGAAAGTTCATAACCCTGCAGGGGTGTCCCAACTTAGCCCGTCACAAGCTCTCACGGTCAACGAAGGATATTCCTTCTCCCGGGACGACCCAATCAGACTCAGAATCCCGGTTACAAGACTTTTTGACAATGGTAAAAGAAGCCCAGCAAAGCCGCCCGATGTGTCGACAAATCCCGATAGGAGTCGCACGTATCTTGTTCTCAGGGCACACCGGCTGAGTCATCCAACGTGTAAAACCAAACCTCAAGTTTCCCCGAGGTGGCCCCGCAGTCTACTCGTTTCGGACCAACACTCAGAGGAGCACTGGCCCGGGGGGGTTTAAAATAAAGATGACCCTTGAGTCTGCAGAACCAAAGGGAAGGGGTATATGGTGGTAGGTAGGCAAATGGTAAAACCAAGGTTGGGCCTTGCTGGAGGAGTTTTATTCAAAGCGGACTTTGAAGGGGTTCCCATTATCACCCAACTGCGTAAGGAACACAAAATCAAGGAACATAACATTGGTATGACGGAAACTAGGGCGACAAGAGTGGAACAAAACACCAGGCATAAGGCCGAGCCTTCCACCCTTTACCAAGTATATAGGTGCATTAAAGTAAATAAGATATAGTAATGATATCCCAACAATATCCATGTTCCAACAAGGAACAAACTTCATCTTCACCTGCAACTAACAACGCTATAAGAGGGCTGAGCAAAGAGGTGACATAGCCAAACAATGGTTTGCTAGGAAAGGTGGGTTAGAGGCTTGACATGGCAATATGGGAGGCGTGATATAGCAAGTGGTAGGCATCGCGGCATAGCAAAAGAGCGAGCAAGTAGCAAGCAAAGATAGAAGTGATTTCGAGGGTATCGTCATCTTGCCTGAATCCCGCAAGGAAGAAGAACGAGTCCATGAAGAAGACAAACGGACGTAGTCAAACGGATCATCACAAACGCGACGTTATCAGAACTAACCCGAAGAAGCAACACCGGAAAGGAGCAAACAATATGGTAAACAACCATCACATAAACATGGCATGATGCGTAAACAAGTATGATGCACGTCCGGTTTAACGATTCATGGCATGGAAAAATGCAACGAAGAAAATTACAAATTAAGTGGAGCTCAATATGCAACCAGTTGCATATTGACGAAGCACCACATGACTTATTTAGTTCACTCCCGGTTAGGTACCCAACAATATTAAATGTTGTTAAACATGGCAAGAGGTGAAGCATATGAAACCTACCTATCTAGGCAAGTTTAAATGTGGCCGGAACAACGAACAACAATTCCGGAAACTCCTCATGTGCATATATTAGGTTTGGTACTGTTCTACCCTAAACACAATTTTAGGGTTGTTAAACATGCAAAGAAAATGAACCAAGTTAAACTAGGCATTTTTCTACCCCATTTACATATAAAGATTATTTACAAAGGAGCTACGGTTATTAAGTTATGAAATAAATCATTTTAACATGGCATTTGAGCAAATTTAAACAAACAGCAATTTAAACATTTTTAACATGGATGAAAGTAGTATATTATTAAAACTAGGCAAAATTCTAAGCAAGTTACACATATAAAACATTTTAATGTGATGCACGGTTGATGAGTTATTAAATGCATGAACACTAGGGACCTTTCTGTAAAATGATGTTCTCTGGAATAATTACTAAAGCCGTCCAGACGAAAAAAACAGTACACGGGCCGAATCCGCAACAGGTCAACTGGCTAGCGGGGCTGCTGGTTACTCACCATGGGCTCGGCCCAGAGCAGAGGAGAGCTGGGGCTGGGCCACGGCTTGGAGTGGGCGCGATCACGGGAGCGCTGGGTCAACGTGAGCGCTCTAGTCAGAGCGGCTCGATGCAGAAGAGTCATCGCTTGTCTCCCTTGCTCGAACAGAGGGAGGAGGCGCTGGGGACTTGCGGAGGGGCCGCCAGGCACGGGAAGCGGCAGGTCGGCGAGGTGGCGAGCGGATCCCGGCGGTGCCACGCCGAACAGAGGCCGATGGAGGCGGATCCAGCGACGGCTTGCGGTTGGTGCGGCCATGGCAGGGAACAGCGGATATGCTGCTGGTGGAGGTGGATCAAGGAGGGGATGGATTCGAAGGGAGCCATGGGAGGGATCTGGTTGGTGGGGATTGATGGATTGGGCAGGGGAGAATGAGAGGATTCCGAGGTGGGAAATGAGTGGGGCGGCGGCGGCTGGGAGGATCCCTAAAATTAGGGATTTGGTCTCGGGTTAGGCTAAAATATATAGCGAGTGGTAAGGTTAGGGGCTACTCGAGCCCTCCGATCACAATAGGACGGATGAGAAATAAATAGGTAGGGAGTTCAAAAAAAGAAAAACGGTGATGTTTTGTAGATGTTTGGGGATGATCCGGACCCATCGGTGACGTTTGTCTGGGTCGGGTCCGGGACAGCTTTTCGGACGCGCGCGCGGGGAGGGCCGCGGGCTGACGAGAAAGGTTAGGTTGGGCCTGGTGATAGGTAGTGGACTGTGGAGAAGGCCTCAGGCTGAGAGAAGAGAAGAGAGAGAGAGAGAGAGACCCGACAGCAGTTTCCGGAGACCGAAAATGTCCGACGATTAGACCGGCTATAATGCCGCTATGGTTATCCGTTGGGGCGTCAAACGGACTCCGAATGCGATCAAATTTGACAGTCGTTGTACTGACAACAAAACAACACTGCACGCCAACTTTCAACCCATTCCGAGAACATTTTTTGGCCACTTATAAAATAATATTTCGGACATGCCGCGGGCGCGTGCAAGTGTGTCTAGGCTCAGAACGGACAACGGAGAGAAACGGGGAGACCTGGATGGATGCAAGTTTTTAAAACATGATGATGCAATGCACATGATGAAATGATAACATGCAACACGCAAGCGAATGACATGGCAACGACAACGAATAACTGGAAGACACCTGGCGCATCGGTCTCGGGGCGTCACAACACTCCACCACTACAAGAGGATCTCGTCCCGAGATCTAGAATGGCACCGGAGAGAAGCGGAAGAGGAAGGGAGGAAGTAAAACTAAGTTGCTTCTTTGACAAACGAGTGAAACCAAAGAACCTTGTGATGTTGAACAAATTGAAAGAAAGAATACAACGAAGATGACCAAAGTTGAAAACACTCCGATAGAAAAGAGGAACACGGAACATTACTAGAACCTTGTAGGTTGCAAGGTATAAGAAGAGGGTTGCAATGGACAATAAGTACATGCAAGCACTCCGGTAGGAACGAAATGTACAAGGAACGATAAGGATCAATTATGATAACACTCCGGTTGGAAAAGGAAGGCATAGAATATGATATTGATAAAATGATAGGATACTTGATGAAATCAACAACACACTGCCTCCGGAACAAATATAAGAATGGAATCAAAAGAACAGAGGAGAAAACAACATCTTCTACCTCAAATGAGCTTGAAAAATCATCTTTAGGAGAAGGGTCAAACAGAGTTGTTGGAAAAACCAACAATGAAAAGAGTAAGCTTGTTGTGGGATTATGGAGAACATCTCGAAAAAAACTTGAGGTGAAAATCTGCCACTAACGGTAACAATGGATTTGGATTGATATGAACAAGGAGATGAGAAACTATTTCACCGGGAGGATAAAAGAAGAACTTGGGTCATTTATAAATACCATAAAGAGAAACAATCCTTAGGGAAGGCTTTTAGGTGAAATATAACCCAAGATAACTCCAATGAAGAGATTGATTGGTTGCAAAGGATCTCAAGAACGAATTAAAAATGATGGGTTTAAAATATGTCATTCCAGACAGCTTGTGAATCATGAAACACGAAGGGAAATTGTCAACAATGACATAACGCCACCTCAAAAGATAAGATAAGAAAGAATTGCACTTTGGAATGTAGGAAGAATAATACTTGAACTCCTCAAAACAAACATGTGTTGAGCACCACGTTCATTTTATAGTAAAGCTTGGCGGATCATAACTTCGAGAGAAAAAAATCCAGAGGACAATTGAAGAATAAAAGAAACCCTTAACGAACCACCATGTTGAGTATTTGTGAGAACTCCGGTAATAAAAGAATGATTAATCGAAAGGAAAGAGAAGTTGAGAACACAAGGTGAAGCCTTGTAATGATTTAGATGGATCTTCGTGGTGATAATGCGGAAAACTTGGCACTCCGGAAAAGAAAAGATATAGCATCTCGGACCGAGAATGTGATATGATGAACAACTCCGGGAAGAAGAAACTAGATCACTTGGATGAAACAATAATAAGAATTACTTTATGCGTATCCTTCACCAATTTAGATTGATGACAAGCACGGATTTGGCATACTACTTATTCTCGTAGACATGATTAAGATAGATATTGCGCAAACTTGCGAAGGTCTTCAACGAACCACCAGTAGGATTGAAACAACGAATAAATTTATATGATAACGAAGGAAAAGAAATCTTGCATGAACTACCGTAAGAATTAAAATGAGCATAGCACAGGCACAATTCACCAGGAAGAATTAGAGAACGAATGAACAGACTTGAGGGAAATTTAGATACAAGAGAACGAAGAGATCATGAACTGATTAGAGGATATTTGAGCGATGCACCTGTAAGATTTGGAGAACAAGAGCTGAAAGCTGAGAATGAATAATTTCTTCTGAAGTGATGGCCTTTGGAGGAAAGAAATGAAAACAACTCATGAAATGCTCCGGATGGATGGAAGAATTCTCACAATCAAAAACAATTATGAGAGGATGGCATAAGGCTAGAACCATGAATCGTCGAGAGAACGGACCAAGATGTAGAGGAAACACTTCTTCGGTCTTCAAATCCGAGAATGACAACGAGAAACACCACCAAGAATTGTTGAGGTACTCCTGGAATGAAAACTAGAAAGGTTGAACCAACGATGAAAAAAATTTGAAAGATCTTGGGGAAAGACATTTGACTGATGATGATTCATTGTTACGTCAAACTTTGAAAAAAAATTGAGAGATAGCTCCGGGAAAATTAGAAGAGTCAGGTAAGATCCTGGGAAAAGACCTGTGGGTTAGGGCCCACTCAAAAGATACACCGTTGAACAATTTGAAGAGAGATTGCACCAGTTGAATAAAATATCTTGAATGAGATAACAACCTCGAGATATCTTGAACGGATTAGGAATGAAAACACGAATCTCCTGAGATATCTTCAGCACTCTAGAACAAAAGAATAGCAAGAGGTGAATGATTAGGGGTGCACCGGCATGAGAAAACATTTTAAACGAGGAAAGGGATATGATCAACAAAGCTTGAATTGAATCCACCGGAGAAGATAAAAGAAACGAAGAATGATGAACTTGAAGCTCCGTTAGTATCTTCTTGAGAATCACCGATAAGAACATTGACAAAAAAGAATGGAGAGACATCCCATGAATAAAATGGATAGTAGATTTAGAAATCTGATTCCTTGAAGGAAAAGGGTGGGAGGGCGGGAAAAAAAGACAACTTGGGACGAATGGAACAAACTCCGCTGAGAATACTTAGAGTTGATCTTGCGAATGTTGAAATGATCGGATCCACTTGAAGGAAAACACACCGGTTGAAAAGGAGTGACATGATAATCTCGATTATCATGAAGGATTAGCATCCACATACAAATATGAGAACACTGCTTAGAAAAAGTATGGAATAAACACTTGACATTGAAGCAACTCGAATACCACAACTCAAAACAAAACAAAGGATTGGCTTGGAAAATAAGCCGGAACGAACATATGATAGAGATTTCATCCGAAGTTTTCATGGTGGGCCCCACACAAGCTCGATTGTACAACACCATCATGTACAAGGCAGTGCACATGACATACGAAGTGTCCCCGAGTCAGCATAGCCAAGGACTCTTTAAGACACAAAGAGACCACTTTAAAACCAACCGTGGATAGGTGGACCACTAGACGTTGAACCCCAATTTCATATCATACATTTGTCGGAAATATATCCTAGGAGCTACTTGAATTCCCAGTTATAAACTCCCGAAACTTTCTGGCTATGCAATCAGGTGTTGGGGATACAGGGGAAGCATAATATCTCACCTAAAACTAGCAAATCCTACATCCAGCTATATCCATCCTTCAACACATAACCAAGAAACCTTCGGAAATCATTTACCTCAACCTTCGAAAAGCATCTGTTATACGAGTTATGGCAATACTCCTGAACTCCCGCCCTAGTACTGGGTGGCGTCGAGGTTATCTCACCAACAACAGCATAAAAGAGATGTTCGATGTCGGCGAACTCAGGTATTCCAGAACCTCAACGATAAAATTGTGATGACAACACCTCAGAGCTCAACTCCCCGGGACACTGCCACAACCCGTAAATGTCAGGAGGCACCAAGAACAATGTTCTCGTCACAAAACCATCGGAACGATTCCAAGATACCCGCGTGATCCTAAAAAAATTCATGAAATTTGAGAAGAGAAGAGTCAAAACTCTATGTCAGGAGGCCTCACCAGAGCGATGAAGCGACTGAGGAGTAAAAAGAATCCTACTCTCTGATATATATAATCCTATAAGACTCAAAACATTTTTCTAGACTCAACAACGCCAGCAATTCGATCAAGCAGGGGGCTCCTAAGTCGGGGAAGGCTCTGATTACCAACTTGTAACACCCACGATGCGGCTATATCTCCCACGTGTCAGAGCACGACTTAGAGGCATAACCGCATGGTAGGCATGTCGCAAGACGGGTAATCTTTACACATCCCATCTAC
The DNA here is from genome assembly GCF_018294505.1 of Triticum aestivum. Classification (NCBI taxonomy): domain Eukaryota; kingdom Viridiplantae; phylum Streptophyta; class Magnoliopsida; order Poales; family Poaceae; genus Triticum; species Triticum aestivum. The sequence continues at coordinate 83,609,805 of NC_057806.1, read as the reverse complement.
TGAATAAGAAAGGGAGAAAGAGTTGGCTTACAATCGCCACTTCAAACAATACATAAAATTCATACATCATCCAGAATACAATCAAGGTCCGACTACGGATCCAAAATAAAGAACGGCAACCCCAAATGCTAGATCCCTGATCGCCCCAACTGGGTTCCACTACTGATCGACCGGAAAAGAAACAAAAACAACAAACAAGATCTTCATCGAGCTCCCACTTGAGCTCGGTTGTGTCATCTACACTGGTATAATTGGCACCTGCAACTGTTTGGAAGTATCTGTGAGCCACGAGGACTCAGCAATCTCACACCCGCGAGATCAAGACTATTTAAGCTTATGGGTAGGAAAGGGGTAGTAAGGTGGAGCTGCAGCAAGCACTAGCATATATGGTGGCTAACATACGCAAATAAGAGCGAGAAGAGAAGCAACGCAATGGTCGTGAACTAGAAGTGATCAAGAAGTGATCCTGAAACTACTTACGTTCAAGCATAACACAAGAACTGTGTTCACTTCCCGGACTCCGCCAAAAAGAGACCATCACGGCTACACACGTGGTTGATGCATTTTTAATTAAGTTAAGTGTCAAGTTCTCTACAACCAGACATTAACAAATTCCCATCTGCCACATAACCGCGGGCACGGCTTTTGAAATTTCATAACCCTGCAGGGGTGTCCCAACTTAGCCCATCACAAGCTCTCACGGTCAACGAAGGATATTCCTTCTCCCAGGACGACCCGATCAAACTCGGAATCCCGGTTATAAGACTTTTTGACAATGGTAAAACAAGCCTAGCAAAGCTGCCCGATGTGCCGACGAATCCCGATAGGAGTCGCACGTATCTCATTCTCAGGGCACACCGGATGAGACATCCTACGAGTAAAACCAAAGCTCAAGTTTCCCCAAGGTGGCCCCACAGTGTACTCGTTTTGGACCAACACTCAGAGGTGCACTGGCCCGGGGGGTTTAAAATAAAGATGACCCTTGAGTCTGCAGAACCCAAGGGAAGGGGTATATGGTGGTAGGTAGGCAAATGGTAAAACCAAGGTTGGGCCTTGCTGGAGGAGTTTTATTCAAAGCGAACTATGAAGGGGTTCCCATTATCACCTAACCGCGTAAGGAACGCAAAATCAAGGAACATAACACCGGTATGATGGAAACTAGGGAGGCAAGAGTGGAACAAAACACCAGGCATAAGGCCGAGCCTTCCACCCTTTACCAAGTATATATGTGCATTAAAGTAAATAAGATATAGTAATGATATCCCAACAATATCCATGTTCCAACAAGGAACAAACTTCATCTTCACGTGCAACTAACAACGCTATAAGAGGGCTGAGCAAAGCGGTGACATAGCCAAACAACGGTTTGCTAGGAAAGGTGGGTTAGAGGCTTGACATGGCAATATGGGAGGCATGATATAGCAAGTGGTAGGCATCGCGACATAGCAAAAGAGCGAGCAACTAGCAAGAAAAGATAGAAGTGATTTACAGGGTATGGTCATCTTGCCTGAAATCCCCCAAGGAAGAAGAACGAGTCCATGAAGAAGACAAACGGACGTAGTCGAACGGATCATCACAAATGCGACATTATCGGAACTAACCCGAAGAAGCAACACCGATAAGGAGCAAACAACATAGTAAACAACCTTCACATAAACATGGCATGATGCGCAAACAAGTATGATGCATGTCCTGTTCAATGATTCATGGCATGGCAAAATGCAACAAACAAAACTACAAATTAAGTGGAGCTCAATATGCAACGAGTTACATATTGACGAAGCACCACATGACTTATTTAGTTCACTCCCGGTTAGGTACCCAACAATATTAAATGTTGTTAAACATGGCAAGAGGTGAAGCATATGAAAACTACCTATTTAGGCAAGTTTAAATGAGGCTGGAACAACGAACAACAATTCCGGAAACTCCTCATGTGCATATATTAGGTTTGTTACTGTTCTTCCCTAAACAAAATTTTAGGGTTGTTAAACATGCATAGAAAATGAACCAAGTTAAACTAGGCATTTTTCTACCCCACTTACATATAAAGATTATTTACAAAGGAGCTACGGTTATTAAGTTATGAAATAAATCGTTTTAACATGGCATTTGAGCAAATTTAAACAAAGAGAAATTTAAACATTTTTAACATGGATGAAAGTTGTATATTATGAAACTAGGCAAAATTCTAAGCAAGTTACATATATAAAACATTTTAATATGATGCACGGTTGATGAGTTATTAAATGCATGAACACTAGGGACCTTTCTGTAAAACGATGTTCTCTGGAATAATTACTAAAGCCGTCCAGACGAAAAAAACATTACACGGGACGAATCTGCAACAGGTCAACGGGCTAGCGGGGCTGCTGGTTGCTCACCATGGGCTCTGCCCAGAGCAGAGGAGAGCTGGGGCTGGGCCGCGGCTTGGAGTGGGCGCGGTCACGCGAGCGCTGGGTCAACGTGAGCGCTCTAGTCAGAGCGGCTCGATGCAGAAGAGTCGTCGCTCGTCTCCCACACTCGAGTAGAGGGAGGAGGCGCTGGGGACTTGCGAAGGGGCCGGCAGGTGCGGGAAGCGGCAGGTCGGCGAGGTGGCGAGCGGATCCCGGCGGTGCCGCGCCAAACAGAGGCCGATGGAGGCGGATCCGACGACGGCTTGCAGTTGGTGCGGCCATGGCAGGGAACAGCGGAGATGCTGCTGGTGGAGGTGGATCGAGGAGGGGATGGATTCGAAGGGAGCCATGGGAGGGCTCTGGTTGGTGGGGATTGATGTATTGGGTAGGGGAGAATGAGAGGATCTAGAGGTGGGAAATGAGTGGGGCGGCGGCGGCTGGGAGGATCCCTAAAAATTAGGGATTTGGTCTCGGGTTAGGCTAAAATATATAGCGAGTGGTAAGGTTAGGGGCTACTCGAGCCCTCTTATCGCAATCGGACGGATGAGAAATAAATAGGTAGGGAGTTCAAAAAAAGAAAACGGTGATGTTTTGTAGATGTTTGGGGATGATCCGGACCCATCGGTGACGACTGTCCGGGTCAGGTCCGGGACAACTTTTCGGATGCGCGCGCGGGGAGGGCCGTGGGCTGATGAGAGAGGTTAGGTTGGGCCTGGTGGTAGGTAGTGGACTGCGCGGAAGGCCTCAGGATGAGAGAAGAGAAGAGAGAGAGAGAGAGAGAGAGAGAGAGAGAGAGAGAGAGAGAGAGACCCACCAGCAGTTTCCAGAGACTGAAAACGTCCGACGATTAGACCGGCTATAATGCCGCTATAGTTATCTGTTGGGGCGTCAAACGGACTCCGAATGCGATGAAATTTGGCAGGCGGTCTACTGACAACAAAACAACACCGCACGCCAACTTTCAACCCATTCCAAGAACAATTTTCGGCCACTTATAAAATAATATTTCGAACATGCCGCGGGCGCGTGCAAGTGTGTCTGGGCTCAGAACGGACAACGGAGAGAAACGGGGAGACCCGGACGGATGCAAGTTTTTAAAACATGATGATGCAATGCACATGATGACATGATAAAATGCAACACGCAAGCGAATACCATGGCAACAACAACGAATAACTGGAAGACACCTGGCGCATCGGTCTCGAGGCGTCACAGTAGAACAGGTATATTGACCATTATGAGAGACCCCCTGGGCATTCCCTTGTATGTCAAAGCTTCTTGCTACCTTGGTGCTTCCCTCCCATGATGGGTCCGATGATCTAGCTATCAGAGAGGGCCTCCAGAGAATAGGGTCCTAAAAGGAAGAACATGATAAAGATATACTGGTCCCGAGGCGGTTGAACCGCATTGTGGGACGTGCCATAGCCGTGCCTCCGCCTATACCCATGGTATCTTTAGTGCGTAGTTATGTACGCGCGGCGCAAATTTCGTCGCTTGACTGGGACTAGGACGGAGGCTGAATTTCTAGGAGAGCTCTGAACGCGCCTGGTGATCCTGTTGCAGGTTATTCCGGACTTGCTTGAATGTGTGTGTGGACCTTGTCGCCGAATTGGTGGTTTGCCTCAAAAGGCTGCTTTGCACTTCTGCTGCAAGGGCCGCGGTGTGCTCCTCCGTGCGGAGCGAGCATTCTATGTTTCCATTAGCTGTTATAACCCTGCGAGGTCCTGGCATTTTGAGCTTGAGGTATGCATAATGCGGTACTGCATTGAATCTAGCGATCGCGGTTCGTCCGAGTAGTGCGTGATAGCCACTGCGGAAGGGGACGATATCGAAGATTAACTCTTCGCTTCGGAAGTTATCCGGAGATCCAATGTCACATCCCTAGCTTCTGGTTTTGCACTAGGCTAGCTTCATGTGTGCATCATGTTTAAATTTTATTTAAAAGTTCAATTGGGGGTGATACAACCCTAGCACTTTGAAATCTAAATAGGTCCAGCTTAAATAAATTGCATTCAAGAACCCAAAATGCTCTTATTTGATGTTTGATATTTTTGGCAATGGTTTTGATCCATGCCAAAAATAATGAGCATTTTAAGGAACAAGTTGGGCATTGAATTTAAGTCGTAAAATATTTGAATTGGGGCATTTAATTCCTATTAATATTATTAAATGCTCCAACAATTCTGGAAATAGCTAAGGGCCTCTGAGATAATTCAGTTATTGCCCATAATTAATTTCATGATTTATAGAAATGATTTGGTGTTTTTACCAAATCAAAAAACAAATTGCAAAAATAGAAACAGAAACCAAAATAGGACAAAAACAGAGAAGGAGAAAACCTACCTGGCCTTACCTGTAGTCGGCCCAGCTGCACTGGCCAGCCCACCAGGGGCAGAGCCGTCTTCAACCTCTGCCTACTGGCAGAGGCGTGTCCGCGCGCGCGCCATAGCTCGCCACCTCCTGCTTGTCGTTGTCCGCCTGGAGCTGGCTACGAATGACACGCACCCCCCCAGGCCCCTCGCACTCTCCCCGTTCCTCTCACCTCCTCTGCTCCCCTCTCGCGCGCACCACCGAGCGGAGCTCGTCGCCACCGTCGCCATTCACCATGGCCACTGCCGCCCTCTCACCTCCCCGATGTGCCCCAGGGATCCACCTCATCACCTTCGTCCTCCTCGCCGAGTCATGCAACGCCGGGTGCCCTGGAACGCCTCCATCGCCATTGTCATCATCCTCTGCCCCGACAATTGCCGCCCGTCGATACGCCGTCTCCGCCGCCTCCCCGAGCACCCTGAGCTGCTCTACGACCTCGCCGTGAGCCCCTGCTCCTGCTCCCCCTCTCCGTTTTCCTCCTCATGCGCCGTAGCCGTCACCTCGTCTGCAACCGAACCCGCCGCCGCCCGTGCTCGTCTCCGGTGATGCTCCGATGACCATTTGGTCTTCGGCATGCGCCCATCGAACTCACCGCACCATGTAGACGCCGTAGGTGCTAAGCGCACATCGCCACGGCCACCACAACCGCGTCCCAGCTCGCGCCCGAACTCCGGCGACCGCAACCGAGCTCGCCGCCATTGACTCCGGCCACCCAAGGCCCGGAGACCACCGCCATCTGACGCGCTATCGCGCCAGCTCTTCGTAGGGCCAAAGGGCGCACCGAACGGTGCACCGTAGGCGAAACCCGAGCCCCTCCAGTGTGCCTCCGCCGCGTTTTTGGTCGCCGCTGGTGTAACTCCGGTGACGCTGACATGGCGCTCTCATTTGCCACTAATGACCCGGCTAACCAACCCTCCTCTCTCACTGACCATGGGCCTCACACCTTAATTAACCCCGGGATTTATTCCCTGCTTAGTTTAGGTTAATATAGGCGGCCCTACATGTCATTTTGACCATACCACGTCAACGTTGACCCGGACCCACTGGTCAGCCTCTATCCCTTCCCTGTTTCACTGACGTGCGGGTCCCTCTGGTCAGGTTTGACCTGGACCCATTCTTTTGACCTGCTGAGGTCGGCATGATGCAGTGCTGATGCAATAACTCTTTTCTGGATTTATTTTTTACAGGAAATTCCAGAAAATTGCCTAAACTTCTAAAAATCATAGAAATTAATCTATAGCTCCAAATGAAATAAATTATATATGAAAAATTATCAGAAAAATTCAAGGAATCCATCTGTACCATTTTCATGCATGTTTGAGCAAGTTAACCTCACTGTTTAGGATGAAACATGATTAGGGCAAATTTCATAATAGGTTTGGAGTTGGAATTTGATATAGTTTTGAATTCCACTTCAATTAAAATGACTTTCTGTTGCATTAGCCCAAAACACATTCATATTGCCATGTCATAGCATGCATCATATTGTTGCATATCGCCATGTGTTGATTGTGTTCTTTCTCAGTTGCCAGTGTTTGTCCCCCCTCAGTAGACATTGATCCAGCGATGAATTCGATGACACCGATGAAGAGCTTTACTATCTTCAGAAGTGCCAGGCAAGCAAAACCCCCTTGTTCATTCCGATACAATCCCACTCTCTCACTCCTGCTCTCTTTTACTGCATTAGGACTACAATGTTTCAACTGTTACATGTTGCGGTAGCTGAACCCCTTTCCTCTGCATGACCTGTCATTGCCACAGTAAATAGATGAAACCCACTAGCATGAGTAGGAGTTGTTTGAGCCCTGATGTGCCTACTCATTCATGTTTGTTTGTCCTGCCTGCTACTGCTTAGAGTTGAGTCAGGTCTGATTCATCAGGAATGAATTGGAATGTGGTGAACATGACCTACTGTTAAGAGCTAAGTGTGTGAACACGATTTGGTAAAGGTAGCGGTGGAGAGCCCATGTAGGAGTACATGGTGGGTTGTCTCATTGCAGCCGTCCTTAGGAACTGAGTTCTGTGTTTGTGATCCATGAACAGCTACTACCATGCATTGGAATGCTTAAGTGCCCCTCTCGGCTTATTAATCAACTCGATCTCTATCCAGGGTTGCAACTAGTTTTTGGTGTTTGTAGGTAGTGTTAGTAGTCTACCAAGTGGCACCCGGTATAGGTGGGCTTGGGACAGACTAGGCACAGTGGCACGGTGTACCAAGTGGCACCCGGATGGTGGGCTTGGGAACCCTGCACACATCGTTTGGGGCCGTGAGCGACACCCCGGCCGGATCTCCTTGCGGATGGAACCCGAATTGGCGATAAACCTGGACTAGAGACTTGTTGGTTAGTCAGGTCGTGGCCGACTCTCTCGCCCGGCTTCCACTTGAAGGTTGCCGAGGTACATGATGTGTATAGGGAGATAAGTGGCGAGAGCGTGTGTGAAGAAGTACACACCTGCAGGGTTATCATTATCTATTCGAATAGCCGGATTCATCGGATATGGAAACTTGGACCCCTTGCATAGTTCATAGACAAGTGGAAGTGGATACTCTAAAATGCGCAAGATAAGCGTGAGTGCTATGGATGGCCTTCTCGTAGGGAGACGGGAGCGGATCCATAGTGGAGTATTGATATGGTGAATATGTGGACTCATGTGCGCCGCCTCAAAAGAGTTACTTGCAGTCGTAGTTCAGGATAGCCATCGAGTCAAAGCTGGCTTGCTGTAGTTAAAATCCACCACCCCTTTGTTGATACTGATGCATATGTAGATAGTTCTGATGTAAGTCTTGCTGGGTACATTTGTACTCACGTTTGCTTATTCTATGTTTTGCAAAGAGACGTCAGTCTCGCTAGTAGTTCCGTGTGGACTTCGACATTTAGCTTGTTACCTCAGCTACGATCTTGTACCTTGGGAGGGTCTTGTAGATAGTCAGGCTTCTGAGCCTTCTTCATTTGTAGTTGTCTGTACTCAGACAAGTTAAGCTTCCGCATGTGCTTGTTGCTTTTATGCTCTGGATGTTGGGTCATGAGACCCATGTTTGTAATATCTCGCTCCTCGGAGCCTAATGAATAAATACTTGAGTCATAGAGTTATGTTGTGATGCCATGTTGTATTTACACATATCGAGCATATTGTGTGTATGATTGAAATGCTTGGTATGTGTGGGATCCGGCAACCTAGTTGTTTATCCTTGGTAGCCTCTCTTATGGGGAAATGTAGTCTTGTGCTTCCATGAGCCATAGTAGTCCGCTACAGCCCGGTTCACCGGAGTCCTGCTAGCCCAGCACTACTGCTCTGGAGCACTTGACTGGCCGGCATGTGATTCACTTTGTTCCTGTGTCTGTCCCTTCGGGGAAATGTCACGCGGTGACATTCGGAGTCCTGCCTAGCCTGCTACAGCCCGGGTTCCCGGAGCCCTGTTAGCCCAGTGCTACAGCCCGGATTCACATCTTGCTGACCGACATGCTCGATGTTGATTCATGTATGCATGTCCCTGTAAGTTAGTGCCACTTTGGGTTCACGACTAGTCATGTCGCCCCGGGTTCTCTGTCATATGGATGCTAGCGACACTATCATATACGTGAGCCAAAAGGCGCAAACGGTCCCAGGCCATGGTAAGGCGACACCCATGGGAATACCGTGCGTGAGGCCACAAAGTGATATGAGGTGTTACAGGCTAGATCGGTGTGACTTAGAATCGAGGTCCTGACAGCTTTGGTATCAGAGCCTGACTGCCTATAGGATTACCAAGCCAAGCTGGTCGAAGTTGAGTCTAGAAATGCTTTAGTTATATAAGGGAATTGATTATGGATGGGAACGTAAGGCTCTTTTTACTCCTTATCCTCATGACCTTCTGATCTGAGTCATCTTATCTTTTCTACGGGGTTAAGAACTAGGCTTCTCTTCTATCTCTCAGGATGACGTGTTACTAAACCGTAGTTACCTAGGAATGTTGAGTTTAAGCCTCAGTTCAGTTCCTACTACTTCCGTGTGTTCATAGCTGGCCTCAGAACCTTGATATTGTGATGTTGAGTGGTTATGCCACCATTTTTGCAGGTTGTCTCAAATCTTTTTGAGCATTTACAGCCGTTATGTTGTCCGAGTCATCCCAGGTTTCTAGATAGTCTAATGCACTTGCAATCATTTCTCCATGTTCCTGATGTCCATTTGGGCCAGATTAATCACACTAATCGGTGAGTTGAGGTACTCTATTGCCTCGGTTTATATGTTGGGGCTATTATTATGACCCTAGGTGTTTTAGGGAGTCACCTAGTAATCTAGCAATGTTTTGTGTTCCCGGTGTGATGATTCTGGCCACCATCCCCAAAAGCATCTCGTGATGCCATTTAGTTAGTAGGCCTTCTATTTCTGGGTTTTGAACCCGAGATTCACCCTACTTACTTCATGTTGATAGTGTTTGCTCGTTCCTTTAGGTTATTATTAACCTTTGCATTAGTCCTCGAGGTCTGTGGTATTTCCTTCTTCCAAATACTATGAACCACTTATGGCAGAAGTTTGTTGGATCAAAAGATCACAATCAGAGTACTCTTGAGGAGTTCTCCGTACATAATTGTGATTCTGCCAGTTCTACCTTTCTGCATGGGTTATCCGGAAGAATTATGTTGAACTCGCTCGACATGCTAATCTATGCATCTACAACTCAGAAAGATATATGTTCCTTTGAGTTGTCCCTCTCTTTAGTGGTATCATGATCTCTGTCTATCACTTGATAGTTAAGAGCATGTCTTGCATTCATGCTCATCGATACCTCTTATTCTTGTGGTCTGTCAAGCCATTCTATTCTAGAATGACTAGGAGAAACAAACTCTAGTACCTCATCCATTTCTAGCATTGGGTCAAAGTAGTTGTATTCCACAGATCAAAATGCCAACCCAGCTTTTGCTCTGTTCTACCTTGGAGTGTTACCATATTTATGTCAAGAATGTCATGAGAATTGCACCACCTCTTATGAATTCTTGACGCAGTGATACTTATCGCCATCATTATTCATTCTTTGGTCCTGTGTTGTTGTAACCAGCATGCCGACAAGTGAATTGTGATGTGTGAAATCAATACTCCTAGCAACCTCGTTGCTTGGTAGTAAATGGACAATACTCTCATTCTTAGCGTGCTGGTTATCGAATCATCATCCTAAGATTGATCATGCTACCTAGTCCATATTTCCTGGTGCACTCTTCGATCAATGAGTTAGGATTGTGTCAATCCCTCACTCCCTTGATCATATCGTCTTTCCCTGAAAAGCAAGATTGTGCTCGAGCTAAGTAACATATCGGTGGTTTGTGATATTCCGAATATCTTCTCAGAAGTATTACCAGGTTGTTCCCTGATCGCTATGTTGAGTTTGTGATCATGTTGGTTTTTCTCTAAACCATCCATTCTCCAAGAATCTGTGTTGGATACCCCCGAGCTAGTTGGTTAAGCTAAACAACAACTTGGAGAGTTGGAAGATGGAAGCTTGTCTGACTTAGTTCATGATAAGGGATATCTTTTTGTGTGTGTGTGTGTGTTGAAGAAAGATGATATCTTCATCGATTGGTCCCTATAATTAGCTACTGGACCTATTGTCTTATCAACTTTGATTTGAGTATGGGCTATCATCAAATCAAATCAGCACCAACGATGTTCGTAATGTTGTCTTACTCGTGGTTGGTCCCTCGAGCATACACCATTACATCCTTTGGGTCTGACCAATGCTATTACTGTGTTCACATGATGGTGGAAGTCTAGTGATATGGAAATTCCAATGAGTTGCTGTTGAACCCATCAGCAGCATTTTGTCTCCCCCATGATTCATGTTGAACATCAACCTAGTATTGGAAACTTTGTAAGAAATGCCTTCGTGTTCCGTTCATGAAGCTTATGCTTGGATGGAAGAAGTGACTTCCTCAAATTCATGTGCATTTGGAGCAAGTTGCCGCCATAAGTTCGAGAAATCTTGTTTTTGCTCCCTCTGGAATCATCCCAAGTTAGTCATGCCTATGTGCGAAGTACTCTATGGTATGATAGGATGGCCGCCTCCATTCTGTATGTGTTCCTAGCACACCAAGCCACTGATTGATTTGTTCAAGGAGAAGAAGTTCCTTCTTAAGAGCTAATGATGAATTATGCAAGGACTTTGTTATCCTTGATGATGGTTCCCCACCTGAACTCGGTAGTGTTTTATTATAAGACTACTACGTGGTCATGCTTGTCTGGGACAAAATGTTCACATGTGTTACCAGAACCAGCTCATGTTTTGGAGCTTACTACCATAGTCCATTCCCGAGAATCTCGCAACGCCATCTTGTCGATTTGTGTTGCAAACTTTCATTTTCTTCTAGACTCGATGGGTCTGGAATATCCTGTTACCAACCAGATCTGAATCTCAGGCAGATATGATGGTTGGAACTTTTCCAAGATCTATGATGTAGGTCCCCGACAAGGTTGATGTTCTCGCCGACACACCTAACCAGAAGATCTATCATTGTAGTATCTTGATTGAGCTATTTGACCATCTTCTCCATGAGAATTTAGTGTGACTTATTCTTGAAGTTGTTCCTTAGGGATCCTTGTGCTCTCAGTTTCTTCGATGACTCTATAACCATTGGAACGTTGGAAACACTCTCGACTGTTGAGTTCTTCCCCAGTTACCAGAATCATTCCCAACATTTGCATTTTGTTCCCAGCTTGCACCTCAGTAGTTGTTGTTCAGGATCATCTTCAAAAGTGGACTTACCATGGGTCCCATCCATTTCCGATGATAAGCTAAAAAAATTATCCATTGTGTTGTCTTCAACAAGGTAGTCCACATCATCCATCCTAGTCGGAGTATGCCATTCTTTTGAACCCCTTCCAACGATCGATTGTGATTACCTGAGGCCGGTATAAAGAGTTTCAATGATCTTTGTATCAAAAGTAATTCTTTTTGCCACTGAAGGGAAATGCTGTATGAGTCACCTTTCCCTAAGGTGTCCCGTTATGGTATCGTGGGCAACTTAACTCCTCACTACATTGAAATCCCCTCACCATCTATTTAAGCGTTGAATTTTTGCCTACCAATTTGAACCTTTGTCATATGTTTCTCATCCATCTTCTCTGATGTGTGTTCTGTGTCTCACCTCAAGGGATGTTTCTACGTCTCATTCCGTGAGTTGATCTTGTGTTCATTAAGATCGATGATCCAGTCTTGTGAGGTTGGCATGCTCTCTTGTTGCCATGTTGGATGAAGTTCTCGAAGGAAAGGATGTCATAATCAATATGATGTAGCAGATCAACATCTCCGAGAAGGGCAGTTGGATCATGAAGATCGTGTTAGCTTTGTGTCCCATCTGATTTCTTACCTCATGTCTTGAATCTCGGGACGAGATTCTTGTTTTAGTGGGGGTGAGTTGTCACATCCCTAGCTTCTGGTTTTGCACTAGGCTAGCTTCATGTGTACATCATGTTTAAATTTTATTTAAAAGTTGAATTGGGGGTGATACAACCCTAGCACTTTGAAATCCAAATAGGTCCAGCTTAAATAAATTGTATTCAAGAACCCAAAATGCTCTTATTAGATGTTTGATATTTTTGGCAATGGTTTTGATCCATGCCAAAAATAATGAGCATTTTAAGGAACAAGTTGGGCATTGAATTTAAGTCATAAAATATTTGAATTGGGGCATTTAATACCTATTAATATTATTAAATGCTCCAACAATTCTGGAAATAGCTAAGGGCCTCTGAGATAATTCAGTTATTGCCCATAATTAATTTCAGGATTTATAGAAATGATTTGGTGTTTTTACCAAATCAAAAAACAAATTGCAAAACTAGAAACAGAAACCAAAATAGGAAAAAAAACAGAGAAGGAGAAAACCTACCTGGCCTTACCTGTAGTCGGCCCAGCTGCACTGGCCAGCCCACCAGGGGTAGAGCCGTCTTCAACCTCTACCTACTGGCAGAGGCGTGTCCGCGCGCGCACCATAGCTCGCCACCTCCTGCTTGCCGTTGTCCGCCTGGAGCTGGCTATGAACGACACGCACCCCTAGGCCCCTCTCACTCTCCCCGTTCCTCTCACCTCCTCTGCTCCCCTCTCACGCGCACCACCGAGCGGAGCTCGTGGCCACCGTCGCCATTCACCATGGCCACTGCCCCCCTCTCACCTCCCCGACGTGCCCCAGGGATCCGCCTCATCACCTTCATCCTCCTCGCCGAGTCACGCAACGCCGGGTGCCCTGGAACGCCGCCATCGCCATCGTCATCATCCTCTGCCCCGACAATTGCCGCCCATCGATTCGCCATCTCCGCCGCCTCCCCGAGCACCCTGAGCTGCTCTACGACCTCGCCGTGATCCCCTGCTCCTGCTCCCCCTCTCCGTTTTCCTCCTCATGCGTCGTAGCCGTCACCTCGTCTGCAACCGAACCCGCCGCCGCCCGTGCTTGTCTCCGGTGATGCTCCGATGACCATTTGGTCTTGGGCATACGCCCATCGAACTCACCACACCACGTAGACGCCGTAGGTGCTAAGCGCACATCGCCACGACCACCACAACCGCGTCCCAGCTCGCGCCCGAACTCCAGCGACCGCAACCGAGCTCCGGCCACCCCAGGCCCGGAGACCACCCCCATCCGACGCGCTATCGCGCCAGCTCTTCGTAGGGCCAAAGGGCGCACCGAACGGTGCACCATAGGCGAAACCCGAGCCCCTCCAGTGTGCCTCCGCCACGTTTTTGGTCGCCGCCGGTGTAACTCCGGTGACGCTGACGTGGCGCTGCCATTAGCCACTAATGACCCGGCTAACTAACCCTCCTCTCTCACTGACCATGGGTCCCACACCTTAATTAACCCCGGGATTTATTCCCTGCTTAGTTTAGGTTAATATAGCCAGCCCCACATGTCATTTTAACCATGCCACGTCAACATTGACTCGGACCCACTGGTCAGCCTCTATCCCTTCCCTGTTTCACTGACGTGCGGGTCCCTCTGGTCAGGTTTGACCTGGACCCATTCTGTTGACCTGCTGAGGTCAGCATGACGCAGTGCTGATGCAATAACTCTTTTCTGGATTTATTCTTTTACAGGAAATTCCAGAAAATTGCCTAAACTTCTAAAAATCATAGAAATTAATCTATAGCTCCAACTGAAATAAATTATATATGAAAAATTATCAGAAAAATTCAAGGAATCCATCTGTACCATTTTCATGCATGTTTGAGCAAGTTAACCTCACTATTTAGGATGAAACATGATTAGGGCAAATTTCATAATAGGTTTGGAGTTGGAATTTGATATAGTTTTGAATTCCACTTCAATTAAAATGACTTTCTGTTGCATTAGCCAAAACATATTCATATTGCCATGTCATAGCATGCATCATATTGTTGCATATCGCCATGTGTTGATTGTGTTCTTTCTCAGTTGCCGGTGTTTGTCCCCCCTAAGTAGACATTGATCCAGCGATGAATTCGATGACACCGATGAAGAGCTTTACTATCTTTAGAAGTGCCAGGCAAGCAAAAACCCCTTGTTCATTCCGATACAATCCCACTCTCTCGCTCCTGCTCTCTTTTACTGCATTAGGACAACAACATTTCAACTATTACATGTTGCGGTAGCTAAACCCCTTTCCTCTGCATGACCTGTCATTGCCACAGTAAATAGATGAAACCCACTAGCATGAGTAGGAGTTGTTTGAGCCTTGATGTGCCTACTCATTCATGTTTGTTTGTCCTGCCTGGTACTTCTTAGAGTTGAGTCAGGTCTGATTCATCGGCGATGAATTGGAATGTGGTGAACATGTCCTACTGTTAAGAGCTAAGTGTGTGAACACGATTTGGTAAAGGTAGCGGTGAGAGGCCATGTAGGAGTACATGGTGGGTTGTCTCATTGTAGCCGTCCTTAGGAACTGAGTTCTGTGTTTGTGATCCATGAACAGCTACTACCACGCATTGGAATGCTTAAGTGCCCCTCTCGACTTATTAATCAACTCGATCTCTGTCCAGGAGTTGCAACTAGTTTCTTGTGTTTGTAGGTAGTGTTAGTAGTCTACCAAGTGGCACCCGGTACAGGTGGGCTTGGGACAGACTAGGCACAATGGCACGGTGTACCAAGTGGCACCCGGATGGTGGGCTTGGGAACCCTGCACACATCGTTTGGGGCTGTGAGCGACACCCCGGCCGGATCTCCTTGCGGATGGAACCCGAATAGGCGATAAACCTGGACTACAGACTTGTTGGTTAGTCAGGTCGTGGCCGACTCCCTCGCCCGGCTTCCGCTTAAAGGTTGCCGAGGTACATGACGTGTATAGGGCGATAAGTGGCGAGACCATGTGTGAAGAAGTACACCCCTGCAGGGTTATCATTATCTATTCGAATAGCCGGATTCCTCGAATATGGAAACTTGGATCCCTTGCATAGTTCATAGACAAGTGGAAGTGGATACTCTAAAATGCGCAAGATAAGCGTGAGTGCTATGGATGGCCTTCTCGTAGGGAGACGGGAGCGGATCCATAGTGGAGTATTGATATGGTGAATATGTGGACTCGTGTGCGCCGCCTCAAAAGAGTTACTTGCAGTCGTAGTTCAGGATAGCCACCGAGTCAAAGCTGGCTTGCTGCAGTTAAACTCCACCACCCCTTTGTTGATACTGATGCATATGTAGATAGTTCTGATGTAAGTCTTGTTGGGTACATTTGTACTCATGTTTGCTTATTCTATGTTTTGCAGAGAGACGTCAGTCTCGCTAGTAGTTCCGTGTGGACTTCGACGTTTAGCTTGTTACCTCAGCTACGGTCTTGTACCTTGGGAGGGTCTTGTAGATAGTCAGGCTTCTGAGCCTTCTTCATTTGTAGTTGTATGTACTCAGACAAGTTAAGCTTCCGCATGTGCTTGTTGCTTGTATGCTATGGATGTTGGGTCATGAGACCCATGTTTGTAATATCTTGCTCCTCGGAGCCTAATGAATAAATACTTGAGTCGTAGAGTTATGTTGTGATGCCATGTTGTATTTACACATATCAAGCATATTGTGTGTATGATTGAAATGCTTGGTATGTGTGGGATCCGGCAACCTAGTTGTTTATCCTTGGTAGCCTCTCTTATGGGGAAATGTAGTCTTGTGCTTCCATGAGCCATAGTAGTCCGCTACAGCCCGGTTCACCGGAGTCCTGCTAGCCCAGCACTACTGCTTTGGAGCACTTGACTGGCCGGCATGTGATTCACTTTGTTCCTGTGTCTGTCCCTTCGGGGAAATGTCACTCGGTGACATTCGGAGTCCTGCCAGCCTGCTACAGCCCGGGTTCCTGGAGCCCTGTTAGCCCAGTGCTACAGCCCGGATTCACATCTTGCCGACCGACATGCTCGATGTTGATTCATGTATGCCTGTCCCTATAAGTTAGTGCCACTTTGGGTTCACGACTAGTCATGTCGCCCCGGGTTCTCTGTCATATGGATGCTAGCGACACTATCATATACGTGAGCCAAAAGGCGCAAACGGTCCCGGGCCATGGTAAGGCGACACCCGTGGGAATACCTAAGTGAGGCTGCAAAGTGATATGAGGTGTTACAGGCTAGATCGGTGTGACTTAGAATCGGGGTCCTGACATCTGAAAACCACTTCCAGTGTGATTGAGCCCATGCAACAGGCCTCTACACCTGGTATGACACCTTTGAAGGTGGTTTTTGTGGGTTTTATCCTCAAGGGGTCTATACCCATTTTGTGCACCGTATCCTGATAAAGCAGGTTCAGGCTACTGCCACCATTCATAAGGACTCAAGTGAGGTGGAATCCGTCAATAATAGAATCAAGGACCAATGCGGCAGAACCGCCATGACGGATACTAGTGGGGTGGCCCTGTGATCAAAAGTGATCGGACAAGAAGACCATGGGTTGAACTTTGGGGCGACTGGCTCCATCGTGTAGACGTCCTTGATTGCGCTTTCGTTCCCTCTTGGGGATATGGGTTGCGTATATCATGTTCACCATTTTCACTTGGGGAGGAAATTTCTTCTGTCCTCCTATGTTCGGCGGCCGGGGCTCCTCGTCGTCGTCGCTATGCAGCCCCTTTTCCTTGCTTTCGGCATTCAACTTGTCGGCCTGTTTGAACACCCAACATTCTCTGTTGGTGTGGTTGGCTAGCTTATCGGGGGTGCCGTGAATTTGACACGAGCGGTCGAGTATGCGGTCCAAACTAGATTTGCCCGGATTGTTTCTTTTGAACGGTTTTTTCCGCTCACCAGATTTAGATCCACTGAATCTGGCATTGACTGTCGTGTCTTCAGCGTTATCGCCGTCGTTGCGGCGCTTGTATCTGTTGCGACGTGGCTTGCCATTGCTGTCTCTGGCCTCCGATGTGCCAAGGTTTCTTGCTGTGTTGTTGCTACGGGCCAACTAGCTATCCTCGCCCGCGCAAAAGCGGGTCATGAGTGTCGTGAGGGCTGCCATGGACTTTGGCTTCTCTTGGCCGAGATGTTGGGCGAGCCACTCGTCACGGATGTTATGTTTAAAGGCCGCTAGGGCTTCGGCATCCGGATAGTCCACAATTTGGTTCTTTTTGGTTAGAAACCGAGTCCAAAATTTCCTGGCTGACTCTCCGAGCTGTTGTGTTATGTGACTTAAATCATCAGCATCCGGTGGTCGCACATAAGTGCCCTGGAAGTTGTCCAGGAATGCGTTTGGCAGGTTCTCCCAACTTCCAATGGAATTTGCTGGCAAGATATTTAGCCAATGCCGAGCTGGTCCTTTGAGTTTTAACGGGAGGTACTTGATAGCGTGTAGATCATCCCAGCGGGCCATGTGAATGTGGAGGAAGAAATCATCTATGCATACCGCAGGGTCAGTAGTACCATCGTATGATTCAATGTTCACGGGTTTAAACCCTTTTGGTTATTCATGATCCATTACTTCATCAGTGAAGCATAGGGGGTGTGCGGCGCCTCTGTGCCGGGCTATGTCATGATGCAGTTCGTACTAGTCTTGTCTGCTGTGTTCGGCCCGGCCGGATTTGCTTTTAGTATATCCGGCATGACGGTCGTCGTCATGTGTTGGGGCGCGCCCTCGTGATCCGAAGATCGATCGTTTGTGTCCTGCTTTGTTTTCCAATACGTCTCACAGGTCCTGCGTGTTACCATGGGCTTTGCTATTTTTGTTTGACTAGCGACGGGGTGCGGGCTGGACTTTGGGCTTATATGCCACTTTGTCCCGGCTACGAGGTGGCCTGTCTGCCGCATCATACGCTGGAAGCGCAGGCTTTAATGCTTCCTCTTCAAGTTGGGGTAGCAACCTGCGCTTTGGGAAACTTTTGATTGGGCGCTCGAGTTCGTGTTCCTCGGCTGCCAAGACCTCAGTCCATCTATCCTCTAGCAGATCTTGCTCAGCTTGAAGTTGTCGTTGCTTTTTCTTCATGCCTTTTGCTATGGCCATAAGCCGGCGCTTGAAGCGCTCCTGTTCGACGGGATCCTCAGGCACGACAAATTATTCATCGCCGAGGCTCACCTCGTCTTCGGAGAGAGGCATTTAATTGTCATCCTCTAATTCTACGTCTGCTGCTTGTTCTTTAGGGCTGGCTTGCCCATCCTCCTGCTCAAAGCCTGGCTGGGAGGGGGTTGTCTTCATGCTCGACACTATTTGCAGCGTTATTGTCTCCTGTGCCGGTATCGCTGTTTTTGCTATGGCGGGGCTTAGAGCGGCACCGATGACGCCGGTTCTTGGATTGTTTCTCGGGGGGATTATCCTTCGTTGCCTTATTGCCATCGCTTTCTTTGGGGGTGTCCACCATGTATATATCATACGATGAGGTGGCAGTCCAACGCCCTGTGGGCGATGGTTCCAGTTTGTCTCCCGCATCGTCGTCCATACCGTCGATGTCTTCGGAGTCGAAATCGAGCATGTCGGTTAAGTCGTCGACAGTGGCTACTAAGTGGGTGGTGGGTGGGGAATGATTTTTTTCGCCGTCCTCTTCCCACTCAAGCTGGACATAGTTCGGCCGAGGGTCTCCTGACAAGGAGAGAGACCGTAATGAGTTTAGCACGTCGCCGAAGGGAGAGTGCTGAAAGATATCTACGGAGGTAAACTCCATGATCGGTGCCCAATCGGATTCGATAGGCACGAACGCAGGCGGTTCGGAGATCGTGGCCGGGTACGAATCCAAGGGTCCAGGAACATAGGTCTCGTAGGAGGTGAAGTCAGTATTCGGCTCTATCGCCGCTGAGTGTGTGGCCTTCGGGGAGGGGTCCATCCACCCGTCCTCGGACGGCGCGATCTGCTCCGGATCAAGGGTCGGAGTCGCCACAAGTGTGATCTCCCGAACACTGTCCGGCGGCAGAGCTAAGTCATGCCCGTCGTGACTGTGCGGCGCACCTGACGCGTGCTCGAATCCGTCGAAGATCAAGTCTCCGTGGATGTCGGCAGTATAGTTCAAATTTCCAAACCTGACCTGATGGCCAGGGGCGTAGCTCTCGATCTACTCTAGATGGCCAAGCGAGTTGGCCCGCAGTGCGAAGCCGCCGAATACAAAGATCTGTCCGGGGAGAAAAACCTCACCCTAGATCACATCATTTCCGATGATCGAAGGAGCCATCAAGCCTTATGGTGAAGACACAGTGGAACTCTCAATGAAAGCACCAATGTCGGTGTCAAAACCGGCGGATCTCAGATAGGGGGTCCCAAACTGTGCGTCTAAGGCGGATGGTAACAGGAGGCGGGGGACACAATGTTTACCCAGGTTCGGGCCCTCTCGATGGAGGTAATACCCTACTTCGTGCTTGATTGATCTTGATGATATGAGTATTACAAGAGTTGATCTACCACAAGATCGGAGAGGCTAAACCCTAGAAGCTAGCCTATGGTATGATTGTTGTTGTCCTATGGACTAAACCCTCCGGTTTATATAGACACCGGAGGGGCTAGGCTTACACAGAGTTGGTTACAATGGAGGAGATCTACATATCCGAATTGCTAAGCTTGCCTTCCACGCAAAGGAGAGTCCCACCCGGACACGAGACGAAGTCTTCAAACTTGTATATTCATAGTCCAACAGTCACGCCAAGGGATATAGTCCGGCTGTCCGAGGACCCCCTAATATAGGACTCCCTCAATATTATATTATTGTGAGCCCCATTAATTATTTAGAAACTTGAGCAAATTAGTTGATGTTGGACAAGGAAGACAATGTAATGAGTTATGTTTGGGTCTATTTTCATAGAAGTTATATTGTTATGGATCCTCTAACATGTGGTGCTTGCTTAGGATCTTTTGCTAGCCAAATTTTTTGTACTAATAGAGATACTACTTGTGCATACAAAACCCTTAAAACCAGTTTCATGCCATGATTATCCACTATATCTACCTATGGATTGAATAAGATCCTTCAAGTAAGTTGTCATCGGTGCAAAAAGCAATAAAAATTGCTCCTAAATATGTATGATCTTTTATTGCAAGGGAAAATAAACATTGTACGAACTTGTGGTGGTAAAGAAATAAAAGCGACGGACGGCATAATAAAGGTTGCTATCACAAAGGGAAATACAACGTGACATTCCTTTGCATTAAGGGTTTGCACATCTAACATTTAAAAGCGCATGACAACCTCCGCTTCCCTCTACGAAGGGTCTATCTTTTACTTTTATGTATTTACTTTTATGCAAGAGTCAATAGTATCCCTTCCTATTTCAACCTCAATTATTCTTTAGTTGGCAAACATCATGTGGTGGGGAAAGGTCCAAGCATATATGGCCATTCAAATATATTTGATCATGAATTATTATTGTTGACAATTATCTATATGATAAATAAGTTGGGAGACGAAACATTAAGCCCCTATCTTTTCTTTGTGTTTGACGGATGCTATTTGTTCTAAAAATATGCTTTGAGTGTTAGCAATCATGGAATACTATATGATAGTTGAGTATGTGGGATTTTCTAAATCAAAGCCCTTACATATACCCTTCCTAAAAATAAGATGAATTGCAATTGTTTGATGACTAAAAACATAGGTTGCTAGTTTTCAAGACTTTATGGTCTATACTTTAACTAGTGAATAGCTTGCTATTTGATCATGAGAAGTTTTATGAGATGAGCTACTATTATGATACATAACTATGATAAAAAAGTGATTGAAACTATCATTGATCAAACTTGTGCACTTGCTAGCATTCCACATCAAAAATTATGTTTTTATCATTTACCTACTCGAGGACGAGCAGGAATTAAGCTTGGGGATGCTTGATATGTCTCCAACGTATCTATATTTTTTTATTGTTCCATTCTATTATATTATCTATCTTGGAGTTTGATATGCTATTTTATATGATTTTTGGGACTAACCTATTAACCTAGAGCACAGTGCCAGTTTCCGTTTTTCCTTGTTTTTGAGTTTCATAGAAAAAGAATATCAAACAGAGTCCAAATGGCCTGAATATTTACGATGATTTTTTATGGACTAGAAGAAGCCCCCGAAGCAAAATAGTTGGGCCACAAGAGCCACGAGGCCTCCACAAGGGTGGAGGACGCACCCTCCGGTCTTGTAGGCTCCTCGTGGACCCCCTTGACTTGTTCTCGACGCCAAAAAATTCTATAAATATGGAAACCCCCAGAAATAAACCTAGATCAGGAGTTTCGCCATTGCGGGCCTCTGTAGCCATGAAAAATCAATCTAGGCCCTCTCCAGCACCCTGCCGGAAGGGGGCCATCATCACTGGAGGCCATGGAGGAGGATCCCGGAGGGGGCCATCATCACCATGGAGGCCAAGGACTAGAGGGAGAACCTCTCTCCATCTAGGGGGAGGCCATGGAGGAGGAAGCACAAGGGGGAGAACCTCTCCCCCTCTCTCTCGGTGGCACCAGAGTGCCATCGAGGGAATCATCACCGCGGTGATCGTCTTCATCAACATCACCATCCTCATCTCTATTACGTGGTCCACTCTCCCAGACCCCGCTGTAATCCCTACTTGAACATGGTGATTTATGCCACATATTATGATCCAATGATATGTTGCCATCCTATGATGTTTTGAGTGGATTTTTTGTCTTTGGGTTGATTGATGATATAGATTGGTTTGAGTTGTATGGTTTATTTTGGTGTTGTCCTATGGTACCTACCGTGTCGCGCACACATGAATGATTCCTATTGTAGGGTGTTTCAATACATTCATGATTCGCTTAAAGTGGGTTGCTAGAGTGACAGAAGCTTAAACTCGAGTAAGGGGGTTGTTGCGTATGGGATAAAGGGGACTTGATACTTTAATGCTATGGTTGGGTTTTACCTTAATGATCTTTAGTAGTTGCGAATGCTTGCTAGAGTTCCAATCATAAGTGCATATGATCCAAGGAGATAAAGTATGCTAGCTTATGCCTCTCCCTCATATAAAATTGCAATGACGACCACCGATCTTGTTAACAATTGCCTAGGATAATTCCGCAAACCGATCCATCATTATTCCACACTCACTATTTATAATATATAGTAATATATTTTAAATTTATATTGGCAACACCTATTTTTATATTTTAGTTCTTTGATATCATGCAAAGTTATCCTCTTCATACCCACAACGTAGTTTTATTTCTCGTTTCTGGATGAAAGCAAACGTTCGGTGTATGTAGAGTCATATCAATGGCAGATAGGACTTGAGAGAATATTGATCTTACCTTTAGCTCCTTGTGGGTTCGACACTCCATACCTATCACTTCCACCTTTGGAAATTTCTACAATGATTTATTGCACTTGGGGATGATCAAAGCACAAGAGCAAGGAGTTCATCATCATCACACCATCTATTATATTTTGGAGAGCGTTGTCTCCTAGATTGGTTAGGTGTCACTTGGGAGCCTCCGACAAGATTGTGGAGTTGAACCAATGAGTTTGTAAGGGCAAGGAGATTGCCTACTTCATGAAGATCTACCCAATTGAGGCAATCCCTTCGTGGGCGATGACCATGGTGGGATAGACAAGGTTGCTTCTTTGTGGACCCTTCATGGGTGGAGCCCTCTGTGGACTCGCGCAACCGTTACCCTTCGTGGGTTGAAGTATCCATCAACATGGACGTACGATAGCACCACCTATCAGAACCATGCTAAAAATCTCTGTGTCTACATTGCAATTGCCTTCTCCAAACCCTTCCCTTTACCTTCATATGCAATGTTTTACTTTCCACTGCTCATACTCTTGCCATGCTTGCTTGAAATGTATTGTGAATGCTTAAACTTGTGCTAAAACTCCACCTCAACTTGAAGAACTTAAAAACTGCTACTTTTGCTTGTTGAGGGTCTAATCACCCCCCTCTAGACACCTCTTCTCGATCCTTTTAGAGGCCGAATTTGAAATGATAAAATTCAAATTTGCACGTTTTAGAAAAATAAATGCACATATACTTAGACACATAATGTGCAAGTGTGTAAATTTTCAGAACTATTACGTTAAAATGAGTGCTACACAAAAAATGAAATTTGAGGCTTTTTAGTAGATGCACTATTCACCCTCAAAGTCCTTGAGTTTTTTGCACATGCCACATTTCAAGGTATTTTCATCCTGAAATTTTACGCACATACAGTCACATCCTTTTTTACTTGTAGAAATTTTTTCATATTTTTTTCGAAACTATGAAATTTCGGCCTCCATGGAGGCAGAGCTCCAATACGCCCATCCCTGCATGCATTATCATCATTATCCAAATAGAAATCATTCCTGTATTGGCAATGAAGTTCGTGTTGTTCAAACAATTGTTGTTCGCCTCACCTTGTCCCTTGTGGAATTTTATTTTTCATATTGGTTGTGTACATTCTAGTCTTATAGGTATACTTGATTTGTTTGCATCCAGAAATCACCAGTCAATAAAGAGCATTAATCTCTGAATTAAAACACTCATGTTAACCATCAGAGCATTTCTCAATCTCTGATTAAGAAGATTTTTCTGTTTAGCTACGTATCAGTTGACTGATTTTTGACTTCAGGGTCAATCAATTCTTGAATGAAGCAAGAAGAAGGGAGGATGATGAGCACATGGGTACATCATACATGACATTTCAGAAAAGTGCATACTTTAGTTGGAAAGAATTACTAAGTCGAATCAAGCAAACACATGACCAGGTGAACGCTCACTTAAGTTTACCTTATAACCTTGATGACACAACTATGCTTTCATCCCCATTGTTGTTGGTTGAAGTTAGGTATCACATGGAAGAAATCCAACAACTTATGAGATCTTGAAGCAACCGGTTTGGAGGAACAAGTTTGGAGATAACAAGTTTCAAGTGAAGCTAATGCTGTCAGTTTTTACCTCTGATGTTTCGTTGTTCCACACCCATGTGGCGGAGAGACAGGGCCATAGGGGTACATCACCAGAAGCTACATCAAATTATATTTCCAATGCAAAAAACCTCACATCATTTCGAGTTCTGACTCAAAAGTTCTAGCCAATCTCCTGGAATGTGTCCAGGCTGTCAAGGCTTCGCGAATTTCCGAGGAGCTCTCCAACAACTCCCAAAGTTGACTGCTTATTCCCCCAAGGAAGCCATGCAAATCTGCTTACTTTTGAAACAATTTTTACACCTAGCCAAGTGGGGTTGTCCCTGCTATAAAACCCCATATCCCCCATCCTCTTAGAAACCTTTTGTCAAATCATTCAGCTACAAGCTTATGCAGCAAGACTGCTAGAGAGATCCGAGAGATCTTGCTACCTTTGCTCTTGTGAGTTCATTCGGATTCGCGAGAAGGAGCCTCTGGTTCCCCCTAGTTCGTGCTCTACGATTCCAGCCGTTTTGTGTGGATTAGTCATGGTTTGTGGTTCTGCGATTGTTTGGGCAGTGAGTCGGAGTTCTTGTAGCTTCAGTCAGCCATCCCCAACGTACGGGTTGCATCCAACATTGGTAGGTATAGAGCTAGTTATCCTAGCTGCTTGCAGCTAGTTATCCCTTCCGATTCGATCATACGACATGAAGATCGGGCCACCCTCAGGCATGAACTCGTTCATCGGGTTCCCACCTATCAGAGGACCTCGCCGGAGAGAAGGAAGGAGCTCGCCATCATCACCCTAGTATCCATCTTAGGGTTCATGGGCGAGGGCGGTGGTGGGGTGCGGTGGCGTACTTCACTAGAGAAAAAAAATCCAATCACAGGAGGGGCTAGAGAGATGGCCATGGGTGGCAGCTAGACTGGCGGTGGGGGCGGTTTCGGGGAGGACGCGGCTGTGAGGCGGCTGCGGGTGGTGATGGCCAGTGGTTCGGCCGGCGGCACGTTTGGCGGTGTGGGAGGGGAGGAAGCAGAAGGTCCAGATGCCACACGATCATTATCCAGTGCTCCACAAATCGACTGATCCTAATTGAAAAAGTTTTTTTGAAACATCCAGCATAGCTGGTTTTTCATTCATTTAGTAGAGGGAGAGATGACAAAGGGTTGATCAAGCGATCATGAGGGTGAAATAGGAAAAAAATTACATCCATCCCAGAGCCGCAATGCTCCAGGCCATCTAAGCAAGCGTATAGGAATCTCTCACGTCACATCCCCAAAGGGCTACTAAATGCATCTTGCGCCGGTCAATCTCCATTGCCCCATGTCCCGCTTGCAAGCTTATGTAATGTGCCTCGCATCAGCTTGCTTTCCTCTGAAAATGCAGGAGTTTCGCTCCAACCAGATATGCCAGGAGATGAGGGCGAGCATAGTCTGTGTGCCTTTCTTGTGTCCTAGATCTGCAACAGCTATGATCCTCTGAATTCCATCTGTCATCATCGTACCCATTCTCCACACTCCTTGGGTTAGTGCGCTACACCCAGTCCAGGCAGCCGCAATGTTCCAGACCTGCAGCGAGATCGGGCATTCCCAAATCAGGTGGCAAGAGGTCTCGAGGTTGCGTAGACACATGGGGCAGAAATATCCATTCTCCCAGCCTCTCTGCTGTAGCTGGTCATTGCACCATAGCCTGTCAAGGTGCAGCAACCAAAGGAAAATCTTGATTTTGCCGGAGCTCAGATCTTCCAAATGAGCATTCTGAAGTTGCAAGGTTGGGTGTTGTCGAACTGGGAATTATAAGTCGATCTCGTAGAATAGATGCCTGAACTACAGAGCCTCCATTTGATCGTGACCAGGGTTCCCGGTTCCAGGTTGAGGTTAGCTTGCCTGATTTCCCTTGCCAACTCGACGACTTGTTG
This sequence comes from Triticum aestivum, assembly GCF_018294505.1. Taxonomy (NCBI): domain Eukaryota; kingdom Viridiplantae; phylum Streptophyta; class Magnoliopsida; order Poales; family Poaceae; genus Triticum; species Triticum aestivum. The sequence goes on along the minus strand of NC_057806.1, from coordinate 83,583,920 downwards.
GGCGATGTTGTTGTAGTTACTGTGCCGTAGGTCGAGAATCCACTGATCATCATGCAGGGCTTCTCTGACGCTTTTGTTCTTGCGGATGGATCTGGCGAAGAGCTTGGGGTAGGCCAGACATAGTTGTCTCCCTCCCAGCCAAGAACACAACCAGAAGGAGGCAGTAGTCCCATCCCTGATGGTCACCGTAGTGGAAGCCGCAAAGAGAGCTCGATCTATGGCGTCGCATGATCCGTCTCCAACGTATCTATAATTTTTTTATTGTTCCATGCTATTATATTATCTGTTTTGGATGTTTTATATGCATTAATATGCTATTTTATATATTTTTAGGACTAACCTATTAATCTAGAGCCCAGTGCCAGTTTCTATTTTTTCCTTGTTTGAGAGTTTCACAGAAAAGGAATACCAAACGGAATGAAACATTCACAATGATTTTTCTTGGACCAGAAGACATCCAGAGGACTTGGAGTGCAAGTCAGGGAAGCCACGAGGCAGCCACAAGGACGGAGGGCGCGACCAGGGGGTAGGGCGCGGCCCCACCCTTGTGGGCCCCTCGCGACTCCACTGACCTATTTCTTTTGCCTATATATTCTCAAATATTCCAAAACCAATGAGGATAGCCACGAAAACACTTTTCCATCGCCGCAACCTTCTGTACCCGTGAAATCCCATCTAGGGGCCTTTTTCCGGTGTCCTGTCGGAGGGGGATTTGATCACGGAGGGCTTCTACGTCAACACCATTGCCTCACCGATGAAGCGTGAGTAGTTTACCTCATACCGACGGGTCCATAGCTAGTAGCTAGATGGCTTCTTCTCTCTCTTTGATTTTCAATACCATGTTCTCCTCGATGTTCTTGGAGATCTATTCGATGTAATACCTTTTTGCGGTGTGTTTGCCGAGATCCGATGAATTGTGGATATGATCAGCTTATCTATGAATATTATTTGAATCTTCTCTGAATTCTTATATGCATGATTTGATATCTTTTCAAGTCTCTTCGAACTATCGATTTGGTTTGGCCAACTAGGTTGGTTTTTCTTGCAATGGGAGAAGTGCTTAGCTTTGGGTTCAATCTTGTGGTACTTGATCCTAGTGACAGAAGGGGAACCGACACATATTCAATTGATGCCATCGAGGATAACAAGATGGGGTTTTCATCATATTTCTTGAGTTTATTCCGCTACATCATGTCATCTTACTTAATGTGTTACTCTGTTCTATGAACTTAATACTCTAGATACTAGCAGGAGTCGGTCGATGTATGGAGTAATAGTAGTAGATGCAGGCAAGAGTTGGTCTACTTGACACGGACGTGATGCTTATATTCATGATCATTGCCTTAGATATCGTCATAACTTTGCGCTTTTCTATCAATTGTTCGGCAGTAATTTTTTCACCCACCATAATATTTTCTATCTTGAGAGAAGCCTCTAGTGAAACCTATGGCCCCTGGGTCTATTTTCCATCATATTATCTTCTATTTTCCATCATATTAGTTTCTGATTTACTTCCTTTGCAATCTTTTACTTTCCGACCTATAAACCAAAAATACCCAAAATATTTACTTTACTGTTTATCTATCATTATCATATCTCACTTTTGCAAATAAGCGTGAAGGGATTGACAACCCCTTTATCGCGTTGGGTACAAGTTGTTGATTGTTTGTGCAGATATTCGGTGACTTGTGCGTTGTCTCCTACTGGATTGATACCTTGGTTCTCAAACTGAGGGAAATACTTACTATACTTTACTTCATCACCCTTTCCTCTTCAAGGGAAAAACCAACGCAAGCTCAATAGGTAGCAGGAAGAATTTCTGGCACCGTTGCCAGGGAGAACTACGCCAAGTCGAGTCAAGATTTGTCTCTTGTCAACTTGCCAATTTCTGGCGCCGTTGCCGGGGAGATCTACGCCAAGTCAAGACATACCAAGTACCCATCATAAACTCTCATCTCTTGCATTGCATTATTTACCTTTCGCCTCTCGTTTTCCTCTCCCCCACTTCTAAAATGATTTTCAAAAAGATTTGCCTTTTTTTTACCTTTCTTCCGTTCGCCCTTTCATTTGCCCTTATGTCTTACTTGGTTTGTTTGCTCATTTGCTTGATATAACTGTGTGTTTATTGAAAATCAGAAGCAAAGAGTTTATGGATCCTCATCCACTTGCTAATCTTTTTAGGAGATCCAATTATGATGAACCAATTGCTAGTGAGTTGAGTGCACTAGATTATCTTTATGAGGTTTTGCTTGAAATTCATGAATCCGAAAATTGTGATGAAATTTATGAAGTGATTCATGATAGTTCCTTCAATAAAAAGCATGATTGAAATGATGTTATTATAAATTCTCTTAATGTCAATTGTGCTACTAATATGCAAAACCCCAAGCTTGGGGATGCTAGTTTTGCTATGTCCACTACTTGTTGCAATGATCATGATTGGGGTGATCCTTCTTACAATCTTGAAAATTTATTTAAGCCCCATGATGGATATGAGATTGATAACAATGTTTGCAATAATACTGAAAGTGGGTTTGGAAAAGTGTCAACTTTAGATCCCACATATTTGGATAATGTTCAATCTTATGAAGTTTTTGATAAAAGTGGGTTCGAAGAGGTCATGGCTTTATTTTATGATAATCCCACTATTTTGGAAGAGTGTCAACTTTGCGTGCATGTGGATCATGTAGAGAATATGTTATGCGATAGCTATATTGTTCAATTTGAATATGTACATGTAATTATTATGATATAGGAAAATATGGTTGCAGAAATTTTCATGTCACTAAATTAACTCTCGTTACGTTGAGATTGCTATTGTTTCTTTCTTGTTCCTTGCATATGCTAATTTTTGCTTACCTCTATAATTTGTTTGTCTATAAGATGCCTATGCATAGGAAATATGTTAGACTAAGATGTGTTTTTCACATGCTATGATGCTCTCTCCGTGTTTAAATTGACATCTTTCATGTGAGCATCATCGAAATTATCAATGCCTAGATAAGGGCCTTAAAAAATAGCGCTTGTTGGGAAGCAACCCAATTTTCTTTTTTTCTTTTTTATTTTTAGTTTTTGTTTTGCATTAAATAATTCATCTAGCCTATAGTTAGATGTGGTTTTGTGTTTTAATTAGTGTTTTCTCCAAGTAAGACCTTTGGGATAACTTACGGTGATAGTTGATTTGATCTTGCTAAAAAACAAATTTTTGCACCGCAGAAAACAATTCTCATTTTTAACATAAGCATGATAAAATATTGAATATTCTTGCAGAAGATTAATAAACAAATTTCTTAGGTATTCCTAATTTTTAAGAATTTTTGGAGTTATAGAAGTATTCTAAATATCCAGATTGCTACAGACTGTTCTGTTTTTGACATATTCTGTTTTCTATGTGTTGTTTGCTTAGTTTGATGAATCTATGGCTAGTATCGGGGGGTGAACCATGGAAAAGTTACAATAAATTAGATATTACACCAATATAAATAAAGAATGAGTTCACAATAGTACCAAAAGTGGTGATTTATTTTCTTATACTAACGGAGCTTATGAGATTTTCTGTTGAGATTTGTGTTATGAAGTTTTCAAGTTTTGGGTAAGGATTTGATGGACTATGGAATAAGGAGTGGCGAGAGCCTAAGATTGGGGATGCCCAAGGCACCCCAAGGTAATATTCAAGGATAACCAAGAGCCTAATCTTGGGGATGCCCTGGAAGGCATCCCCTCTTTCGTCTTCGTCTATCGGTAACTTTACTTGAGGCTATATTTTTATTCACCACATGATATGTGTTTTCCTTGGAGCATCTTGTATGATTTGAGTCTTTGCTTTTTATTTTTACACAATCATCCTTGCTTTGCACACCTTTTGAGAGAGACGCATGAATCGTGATTTATTAGAATACTCTATGTGCTTCACTTATATCTTTTGAGCTAGGCAAATTTGCTCCAGTGCTTCACTTATATTTTTTTGAGAGCACGACGGTGGTTTTATTTTATAGAAATTGATGAACTCTCGCACTTCACTTATATTATTTTGAGAGTCTTTAAAACAACATGGTAATTTCCTTTGGTTATAAAATTAGTCCTAATATGATAGGAATCTGAGAGGGGTATAATAAAAACTTTGATATAAAGTGCATTGTCGGTGTCAAAACCGGCGGATCTCGGGTTGGGGGTCCCGAACTATGCGTCTAAGGCGGATGGTAACAGGAGGTAGGGAACACGATGTTTTACCTAGGTTCGGGCCCTCTTGATGGAGGTAAAACCCTACGTCCTGCTTGATTGTTCTTGATAATATGAGTAGTACAAGAGTAGATCTACCACGAGATCAGAGAGGCTCAACCCTAGAAGCTAGCCTATGGTATGATTGTATGTTGTCCTACGGACTAAAGCCCTCCGGTTTATATAGACACCGGAGGGGGCTAGGGTTACAAAAGGTCGGTTACAAAGGAGGAGATATACATATCCGTATTGCCTAGCTTGCCTTCCACGCCAAGGAGAGTCCCATCCGGACACGGGACGAAGTCTTCCATCTTGTATCTTCATAGTCCAACAGTCCGGCCAAAAGATATAGTCCGGCTGTCCGGATACCCCCTAATCCAGGACTCCCTCAGTAGCCCCCAAACCAGGCTTCAATGACGATGAGTCCGGTGCGCAGATTGTCTTCGGCATTGCAAGGTGGGTTCCTCCTCAAACTCTGAGTACCTGTTAAATAGTGTCCGGCTTCTCGTAAATGTCGCGCTTCTTGGCTTCTGCATCCAATAATGGCCATCTTCCACTTGTACATTTACCACCCCATCTATATGAATGAACTGCCTATTAAAGAGACGAGGATCCTCAGATCCAAACCACACCATCCTCCCTCAGCGAGAGCACGCCTGAAAAAATCCATCCCAACATGGCCGGCCAGTGCAGCTCCTCCTCTCGCTCCTGCAGCCCCAAGCCTGGACATTGGGAGAGGTGTTCCATCCCACACAGCCAATTAGTGAAGCTACATACCCAGGGATTCCTCCCTCCAGCGTGTATGGTCCCGGTTCGAGCCGGGCTCGCCTGGCGGGGAGCAAGCGGAGAGCTTTCCCAACCCCTCTAAGGGACAGTGGGTATGCCTTGTCCCCTATTTGTTAAGGGGACTCGGATTTCCAATCCATCCTTTTATCCGAGGGCTCCTGGAGTTCTACAGCCTCCAATTGCACAACCTCACCCCTGCCTCCATACTGCACATCGCTGGTTACGTAGCCCTTTGCGAGCTGTTTCTGGGCTGCGAAGCTCATTTCGTGTTGTGGAAGAAGTTGTTCTGCCTTGTGCCCCGTACACAGAGGGGATCAATATATCAAGTGGGCGGAGCCGAAGTATGGCGCATCACCGGGACCGGATACCTATCCGGTACCCCGAAGAAGACGTCCGAGGACTGGCCTTCGGAGTGGTTTTATATGGAGGATGTTCCTCTCCCGGATCCCATCCGGATTGGTCTTCCTGAGTTTGACAGCGCCCCTTTGAAGAAACGCCTAAGCTGGCGCCCACGAAGCCCACAGGAGGAAGATGATAGAGACGTATTTTACCTGATGGGCCGGATAAAGTTGTTGGCCAAATCAGGACTGACCATAACCGAGGTTATATCAATATGCATTATGCGGGGGGTGCGGCCACTTCAATATTGAGGCTACCCCATGTGGCACTTCAACGGGGAAGATGATGCCACTCGCTGCGGGCGCAAGGGACCGGACTCAGTTGCCGCTCTAGCAAAAGTTCTATCTGATCTGTATAAGGGGGAAGAAGAGGAGTTCCTCCGCATCAAGCCGCGGGATGGATTCTCCATGAACAACCCTCGAAGCTGGGTGAGCTTCCGCTCTTTTTACTTCCATCCTACCCTTGTTTTCGTGATAAATATTTACCTTGCCGTTTCATCGCAGGAACTGCGTAAGGCAGTAGGGGAGATCAATAGCCCACCTCCACAACCGGAGGACCCCGGACGGGTCCTCGACCCCGGCCTCAAAGAGGATCCGGACATATTCGTGGAGCTGATTGATAGGGTTTTCTATCAGCTAAGCTGTGATGACGCCATGGTGGCCATTATAGCCGACTACCCTGGCCTACTCTCAGCCTCGCAGGTAAATGAGACCGGAGTCCCAATCTTTGAAAATGATTTCCTTTTATGCACTTCACCTACCGTATAAAAACGGTGTTTTATAGGGAAGGCCCTCGGGATGCCATGCCGAGCCCGCGGCGACTCACCAACAAGGGGTTTCAAAGTCGGACAGGCTAAAAAGGAAGGCGGTCCGGACGGAGACGCCGGCACAGAGGTATGATGCAACACCTCACTCCGTGGTTGCCATTTTTAAAATCATAATAACACCCGTGTTTCCTAGAAGGAAGAACGCTCGCCGGACAATATCCGGAGAGGTTGCCGATCACGCCTCTACCAGTCGGGCTCCAGGGCCAGACACAGAGGTGGAAGCTAACACGAGGCACATGTCGGATGCTCCTTCTACAGAGGATGCAGATAAGATATCCGTTACGAATTCTGAAGTGGAGAGCGCCATGAATCATAGGTGTCGCCAGACCATACTCCGTGACGCTTGTTTCTCCCTAGAGGCGTTTGATGCATTCAACTCAGGAGATGCATACATCTGTGCTGCTCAAAATGGTCTAGCCAGAGCTACGGACCAGTATGTAAAGGATGTACGGGTAAGAAAATTTGATGAGTATATATATTAGTAGCCCCCGAGACTTGAAACAGTTGGCACAACTGATTTAAGGATCATTTATTGTGCAGGTTCTTACAGAGAAGAATACTCAACTGTCACGGGAGCTGGAGGAATGCAAGGCCCAACTTCGGGCCACTGTTGCCTTATTGAAGGAACCTGAAAAGTCCCCAGCTAGTAACATTTGTTTCAAAGAATGATGGGTACCATATAGTGTGCGGCATGGCTGCAGATCTAACAATAGATATTGCAGATGACTCTGGAGAGAATCCGGCGGACCAGCATGTCGTACGACAGCTAAAGGCTGGCGAACGTGTGCTGACTAAGGTCATGCTGGAGAAAAACAAGCTCCAAGATGTCAATACCAAGCTGAGCATGGAACTAAAATATGTTCGAGCCCAGCTTGCAGACTCCGTGAAGGAGAATAAGCGGCTTCAACGTGGCATTTTTAGTAAGTGCTTGAACGAACCCTTAGAAGAGTACAGCAAAGAAACCGACTGACAGAGTTATGTCTGCAGGTATGCTGACGGGTCGTCCCGCGGAGGAGATGCCCGGGTCTGCGTGTGATCTTCTACTCGACCTCTCACAACTGCACGAACAAGTTTAGCAGGTGATGCAAAGTATTGCCTAGGCCTTGTGGCCATCCATCTCGCTGCCAGCAGGCATTGGAGAGCTTGTGGAGAAGCTCAAGGGAGCATGGCGGCGCTTCCGATTATGGAAGATATCGGCCTTCCGTCAAGGTGCTAGGGAAGCCTGGGCCATGGTGAAGACGCGGTATACCAAGGCTAACCCAAACCACATGGACGAGGTCAGACCTGTGGGGCCCGATGGGAAAGAGATCCCCGTTAGCTTATTATATGGGCAAGTAGAATTGGCCGCAAAGTATTCCCAACAGGATTGTAGGCTAGACAGCCTGTTGGATGGTATAGAAGAGGAATTTAGTCAGTCTACATGACTATGTAATTAAATTGACATGTATAATGCCTTCTAGCCGGATTATAAATCATTTGTCATGGCGGACCTTTTCGCTTCAACCTCGGGACCCGATAGTCCGGAGTGTATCCGAATACCCGCTCAGTTATATAAGAACCGGGGTATGCATGGAAACTAGGCGTAGGGGTCATTAGTGCTCGAACAGACAAGTACCCAACTAGTTATGTTATATTACATGGATAGTAAGAAACATCTTCTAGGGAGAATAGTTCCGTTAAGGGTTCCTTTCCCTGGGTACACATGCCCTAAAGTGCATGTCCGGACTCCGACAGGAGACGCAGGCAAAAACATCTGGGGGAACATATGGAAAATAAAAAAGTCATCTTTTGTTCACCGACCGAATATTCCCTTAAGAACACTAGCTTTTAGCTTCACCCAGTCTGAGGTACACATCCGGCTGACCCGGCAGTAACAATCGCAGAGGTGCTCCCCTTATGCCCTAGCCGAATTAACAGGAACATAGGGCATAAATACAAGAGCCAGGTAACCCATCTTGGCCAAAACTTAAGTCATATCGATGCATATAATGGTGAAGAAAAGGTACATGCGTAAGGATAACACATGTGCGGGGCATGAAGCCCAGATAAATAATTAAGCTTCTGTGTAAGAAGCCCCCATGTATAATGAGCGCGGTTAGCGCGTCAATAGTGTGCAACCAAGGCACAAGTTGGTCCTTGAAGGTCTTGAGAAAGAATAAAAGAAAGAAAGAGAGAAAAAAGATAATGTACGTGCAAAAAGTGGACAAAGGAAGGAGACGAACATAGAGTCCGGCGCTAGGCGTAGAATCTTTGGAGCCTGGCTGCGTTCCATGGGTTCGGCTCAAGTCGATTATTCAATGCATCCCGCAGACGGTATGCTCCACCGGTCAGAACTTGGTCAATAATGAAGGGACCTTCCCATTTGGGCTCGAGCTTGGTCTTTTTCTTCTTCGGCAGGCGTAGAACTAGCTCGCCAACGTTATAAGTTTTGGCCCGTACTTCTCTGCTTTGGTATCTTTGAGCCTATTGCTGATAGAATGCGGAATGGTCTTTTGCCACGTCGCGCTCCTCCAGGGTGTCCATACTGTCCTGCCGATCGAGCTCGGCTTCTCTTTCTTCGTACATGCGCACTCGAGGTGAGTCATGAATTATGTCGCAAGGCAGAACTGCCTTTGTGCCGTACACCATAAAAAAGGGTGTGTATCCGGTAGTACGATTCGGCATGGTCCGCAGCCCCCAGAGTACGGAGTCGAGATCCTCTACCCAGTGCGTGTTAGATTCCGTTAAGGACCGCACTAATCTGGGTTTGATGCCGCTCATGATAAGACCATTTTCTCGCTCAACTTGGCTGTTAGTTTGTGGGTGATAGACAGAAGCATAATTGAGCTTGATGCCCATGTTGCTACACCAAAGTTTTACCTCGTTAGCCGTGAAGTTCGTGCCGTTGTCAGTGATGATGTTGTGGGGGACGCCATAACGGTGTACAACCCCGGATATGAAGTCTATCACCGGTCCGGATTCGACCATTTTAACAGGTTTGGCTTCTATCCATTTGGTGAATTTATCCACCATGACCAGTAGGTATTTTTTATTGTGGGTTCCCCCTTTAAGGGGTCCAACCATGTCAAGCCCCCAGACCGCGAAGGGCCAAGTAATGGGGATTGTTTGGAGGGCAGTGGGTGGCATGTGGCTTTGGTTTGCAAAAAGCTGGCAACCGACGCAGCGTTGGACCAAGTCCTGTGCGTCTACCCGGGCCGTCGGCCAATAAAAACCTGTATGGAAGGCCTTGCTTACAAGGGCCCGGGCTGCGGCGTGGTGGCCGCCGAGTCCGGCATGAATTTCTGCCAAAAGCTTCCGCCCCTCCTCTTCGGAGATGCACCTTTGAAGGACTCCGGTAGTGCTTTTCTTATAAAGCTCTCCCTCGTGGACCCTGTAGGCTTTAGATCACCGCACTATGTAGCGTGCCTCATTTTGGTCCTTGGGGAGTTCCTGCCTAGTTAGATAGGCCAGGAATGGTTCTGTCCACGGGGCGATGATGGCCATTATTACGTGGGCTGAAGGTGTTATTTCAGTGGCAGAGCCTCCGATTATGTCAGAGTGTGCGGTATCGGGCATTTTGGCCGGGTCCGGACTATTGTTACCGGTGTCCCCTTCCCATACCACAGATGGCTTAAACAACCTCTCCAAAAAGATGTTGGGGGGACCGCATCGCATTTGCGCCGATGCGGGCGAGGATATCCGCCGCCTGATTGTTTTCCCGAGCCACATGGTGAAATTCGAGCCCCTCGAACCGAGCTGACATCTTTTGGACGGCGTTGCGATAGGCCGCCTTTTTCGGATCCTTGGCATCAAAGTCTCCATTTATTTGGGATATTGCGAGGTTCGAATCCCCACGCACCTCCAGGCATTGAATGCCCATGGAAACTGCCATCCGAAGACCATGTACCAAGGCTTCATATTCGGCTGCGTTGTTGGAGTCTGTATACAATATCTGGAGTACGTATTGAACTGTATCTCCGGTAGGGGACGTCAGGACGACGCCAGCCCCCAGACCAGCCATCATTTTGGAGCCGTCGAAGTGCATGATCCAATTGGAGTATGCGCCGTACTCTTTAGGGAGTTCGCTTCCGTCCATTCGGCGACAAAGCCGGCCAATACTTGCAATTTAATGGCTCGCCGGGGTGTGTATGTTATGTCGAACGGGAGGAGCTCAGTGGCCCATTTGGCAATCCGGCCTGTGGCGTTGCGGTTGTTTATAATGTCATTGAGTGGCACCTCCGAGGCTACTGTTTTTGAACACTCTTGAAAGTAGTGTCGCAGCTTCCGGGATGCCATGAATACTGCATAGGCTATCTTTTGATAATGTGGGTACCATGATTTGCATGGAGTGAGGACAGTGGATACATAATATACCGACCTTTGAAGGGGGAATTTATGTCCGTCCGTTTCTCGTTCGATGACGAGCACTGCGCTTACCTCATGATGAGTTGCCGCAATGTACAACAACATTGGTTCGCCGATGTTTGGCGCGGCCAGGATTGGGTTGGTTGCCAGTATGGCTTTTATTTTCTTCTAATCCGGCTGTGGCAGCATCCGTCCACTCGAAGTGTTCGGTACGCCGAAGGAGGCGATAAAGGGGTAATGCCTTTTCTCCTAAGAGGGAGATAAAGCGGCTTAGAGCCGCCAGACATTCGGTTAATTTCTGGATTTGTTTGAGGTCCGTTGGGATATCCAATGGTGACAGAGCTCGGATTTTGTCCGGATTTGCTTCAATTCCTCTACTTGAGACAATGAAGCCCAGGAGCTTTCCGGCTGGTACACCGAAGACGCATTTTTCCAGATTGAGCTTGATGTCGTATATTCGGAGGTTGTCGAATGTGAGCCTCAAGTCGTCTATTAGGGAGTCGACGTGTTTGGTTTTGATGACCACATCATCTACGTATGCCTCTACTGTTTTGCCGATCTGTTTCTCCAGACATGTCTGAATCATGCGCCGATATGTTGTGCCGACATTTTTGAGCCCAAAAGGCATTGTGTTGAAACAGAAGGGGCCGTATGGTGTGATAAATGCCATTGTGGCTTGGTCGGACTCCGCCATCTTGATTTGGTGGTAGCCGGAGTATGCGTCGAGGAAACACAATGAATCGTGTCCTGCGGTAGCGTCGATAATTTGATCGATGCGGGGGAGGGGGAAGGGATCCTTTGGGCTAGCCTTGTTGAGGTCCTTGAAATCGACACATAGGCGCCAGGATTTGTCCTTCTTTGGTACCATCACTAGGTTTGCTAGCCAGTCTGGGTGTTTTATTTATCTAATGAATTCGGCCTCCAATAACTTGGCTAGTTCCTCTCAGCTTGTCTCTTAGGTTCAGAGAAATGCCGAAGAGTCTGCTTGACCGGCTTGAATCCCTTTAGAATATTAAGGCTGTGTTCGGCCAGCCTGCGTGGGATTTCCGGCATATCTGAGGGATGCGAGGCGAATATGTCCCAATTCTCACGCAGGAACTCTTGTAGTGCGGCGTCCACGGCGGGGTTTAATTGTGCCCCAATGGAGGCTATTTTTGTAGAGTCCGTTGGGTGGACTTGGAATTTGACTATTTCATCCGCTGGTTTAAAAGAGGTGGACTTGGATCTCTTGTCAAGTATCACGTCGTCCCTGTCCACTTTGGAGCGCAGCGCAGTTAATTCCTCGGCCACGAAGGCTTCGGATAGTGCCTCGAGGGACAATGCGGCTGTTTTGTTTTCGGCGCAGAGTGCTGTGTCCGGATCACTAGCGAGAGTGATGATTCCGTTGGGCCCAGGCATTTTGAGCTTCATGTACCCGTAATGGGGTATCACTAGGAAGATCGTGAACGCCTCCCGCCCTAAAAGGGTGTGGTATCCGCTACTGAACGGGGCCACTTGGAATGTAATTTCTTCGGACCTATAGTTCTCCGGCGTGCCGAATACCACATCTAGTGTGATTTTCCCAGCACAACGTGCTTCCCGACTGGGGATGATTCCTCTGAAGATTGTGCTGCTTCGCTCAATGCGGTTCCAGTCTATTTCCATTGTTTGAAGAGTTTCCTCATAGATGAGGTTTAATCCACTACCGCCGTCCATGAGTACTTTGGTGAGTCGAAAGCCGTCCACAATTGGACTGAGGACCAGTGCGGCTGGCGCTCGGGCTGTTCGGATTTTGGGTTCGTCACTGGCATTGAAGATAATAGCCGTGTCACTCCATGGATTTACTGCTGCCACATGGTAGATTTTGGCAAGGCTGCGGAGTGTTCGCTTGCGCCTATTATTTGATGCGAAGGTCTCTAAGACTGTTAATACCGTATTGTTATCCCCGGGATGGTGCTCTGTGGTATCTGGCATGAGAAGATCCTCACCACTTTTGGCCACCTGCCGGAGTACCCAACATGCTCTAAGGCTGTGTGTTGGTATGGTATCCACTGTACTATGAATTTTGCAGGGTCCGTTGAGCCATCCCTCCAATACGGTTCCACGCCCTGTAGAGGGTTTTTGCTTCTTTGTCATTAACTTGGGTGTCTTATGATAGTGCACCCTTTTGCTTCGGACTGGGTGTGTATTCGGAGCCGGATTATCCTAAAATTTCGTTTCGGTTTTCCACGCGCTTTCCATCGCACAATACTTTTGTACAATGGACGCCAAGTCAGCAAAGCGTGATATGTCACGGCGACTTATGGCGTTAAGGATTCCCTTGTCCGTGCAATTATTGCAGAAAAATGAGAATGTGTCTTCCCCGCAACAGTCCTTAACCTTGTTCATCACAAGGAGGAATCTGGGCCAATAATGATGTACTGCTTCCTGGGGTTCTTGCCTGATGTGGGAGATATCATCTATGCTTGGGTGGGTGGGTGGATTTGCGTCTGAACCCTTACCCGATCTGAGACCCAGGGGCCGAGGAGTTTCCAATCTTGGACGTTGGGGTTCTGGGATGTTGCCCGATAAGTCTGGCCCGCCGCCTGACTTTAGGTTCAGAGCTTGGGTGATGTCCTCCCGTAAACGGGTATCCAGCTCGGAGAGGTCAGGAATCCAGACATAGTTAGTCCTCAAGATAGAGGAAGAATCGCCCCATTGTTCCTCCACCACCGCAATATGATGGGTGACCGGTGGAGAGTAAATCTCCCTTAGATCGGGTTTAAGACCAATCCGATCATAGTCTGTAGCGACTCCCAAGGCGGCGATGCGATCCAAGAGCTCGTTTAGGGAAGAGAGCTCCATTGGATCCATCTGCTCGGCGAATTCCAAGCCGACGTGGAGGCTGTTTCCGATGACCCGAGAAGTCATCGTCGGTGCAGCAGCCGAACGGGCGGTCATGATGAAACTGCCTAGCCGGAGAGTTTGGCCGACAGCCAGGGCTCCCCCGACGGTAATGTTGTTTTTAACAACGAGACGAGGCATCCTTCCTTACGGCGACGACACAGTGGAACTCTCAATGAAAACACCAATGTCGGTGTCAAAACCGACGGATCTCGGGTAGGGGGTCCCGAACTGTGCGTCTAAGGCAGATGGTAACAGGAGGCAGGGAACACGATGTTTTACCCAGGTTCGGGCCCTCTTGATGGAGGTAAAATCCTACGTCTTGCTTGATTGTTCTTGATAATATGAGTAGTACAAGAGTAGATCTACCACGAGATCAGAGAGGCTCAACCCTAGAAGCTAGCCTATGGTATGATTGTATGTTGTCCTACGGACTAAAGCCCTCCGGTTTATATAGACACCGGAGGGGGCTAGGGTTACACAAGGTCGATTACAAAGGAGGAGATATACATATCCGTATTTCCTAGCTTGCCTTCCACGCCAAGGAGAGTCCCATCCGGACATGGGACGAAGTCTTCAATCTTGTATCTTCATAGTCCAACAGTCCGGCCAAAAGATATAGTCCGGCTGTCCGGATAACCCTAATCCAGGACTCCCTCATGCATTGAATACTATGAGAAGTTTGATTCCTTATGATTGTTTCGAGATACGAAGATGGTGATATTAGAGTCATGCTAGTAAGTAGTTGTGAATTTGATAAATACTTGTGTTAAGGTTTGTGAGTCCCGTAGCATGCACGTATGGTGAACCGTTATGTAACGAAGTTGGAGCATGAGATAATTTTTGATTGTCTTCCTTATGAATGACGGTCGGGGACGAGCGATGGTATTTTCCTACCAATCTATCCCCCTAGGAGCATGCACGTAGTACTTCATTTCGATAACTAATAGATTTTTTGCAATAAGTATGAGTTCTTTATGACTAATGTTGAGTCCATGGATTATACGCACTCTCACCCTTCCACCATTGCTAGCCTCTCTTGTGTCGCACAACTTTCACTGGTACCATAAACCCACCATATACCTTCCTCAAAACAGCCACCATACCTACCTATTATGGCATTTCCATAGCCATTCCGAGATATATTGCCATGCAACTATCCACCATTCCGTTTATTATGACACGCTCCATCATTGTCATATTGCTATGCATGATCATGAAGAACATCCCAGTACACCGTCGGAGGCATTCACATAGAGTCATATTTTGTTCTAAGTTTCGAGTTGTAATTCTTGAGTTGTAAGTAAATAAAAGTGTTATGATCTTCATTATTAGAGCATTTTCCCATGTGAGGAAAGGATGATGGAGACTATGATTCCCCCACAAGTCGGGATGAGACTCCGGAGAATAAAAAAAGAGGCCAAAAAATGAGAGAAGGCCGAGATAAGAAATGAGAGAAAAGAGAGAAGGGGCAATGCTACTATCCTTTTACCACACTTGTGCTTCAAAGTAGCACCATGAACTTCATGATAGAGAGTCTCCTATATTGTCACTTTCATATACTAGTGGGAATTTTTCATTATAGAACTTGTCTTGTATATTTCAATGATGGACTTCCTCAAATTGCCCTAGGTCTTCGTGAGCAATCAAGTTGGATACACACCCACTTAGTTTCCTTTTGAGCTTTCATAAACTTATAGCTCTAGTGCATCTGTTGCATGGCAATCCCTACTCACTCATATTGAAATATATTAATGGGCATCTCCATAGCCCATTGATACGCCTAGTTATTGTGAGACTATCTCCTTCTTTTTGTCTTCTCCACAACCACCGTCTATTCCGCCAATAGTGCTATATCCATGGCTCATGCTCATGTATTATGTGAAAGTTGAAAAAGTTTGAGAACCCAAAAAGTATGAAACAATTGCTTAGCTTGTTATCGGGGTTGTGCATGATTTGAATATTTTGTGTGATGAAGATGGAGTATAGCCAGACTATATGATTTTGTAGGGATAAGCTTTCTTTTTCCATGTTATTTTGAGAAGACATAATTGCCTTGTTAGTATGCTTGAAGTATTATTGTTTTTATGTCAATAATAAACTTTTGGTTTGAATCATACAGATCTGAACATTCATGCCACAATACAAGAAAGTACATGGATAAAGATGTTAGGTAGCATTCCACATCAAAAATTCTGTTTTTATCATTTACCTACTCGAGGACGAGCAGGAATTAAGCTTGGGGATGCTTGATACGTTTCCAACGTATCTATAGTTTTTGATTGTTCCATCCTATTATATTATCTGTTTTGGATGTTTTATATGCATTAATATGCTATTTTACATTATTTTTGGGACTAACCTATTAATCTAGAGCCCAGTGTCAGTTTCTATTTTTTCCTTGTTTTAGAGTTTCGCATAAAAGGAATACCAAACAGAGTCCAAATGGAATGTTACCATTGGGATGATTTTTCTTGGACCAAAAGACATCCAGAGGACTTGGAGTGCAAGTCAGGGAAGCCATGAGGCAGCCACGAGGATGGAGGGCGCGCCCAGGGGGTAGGGCACGCCCCCACCCTTGTGGGCCCCTCATGACTTCACCAACATATTTCTTCTGCCTATATATTCTCAAATATTCCAAAACCAAAGAGGAGAGCCACAAAAACACTTTTCCACCGCCACAACCTTCTGTACCCATGAGATCCCATCTAGGGGCCTTTTCCGACGTCTTGCCGGAGCAGGATTCAATCACGGAGGGCTTCTACATCAACACCATTGCCTCTCCGATGAAGAGTGAGTAGTTTACCTCAGACCTACGGGTCGATAGCTAGTAGCTAGATGGCTTCTTCTCTCTCTTTGATTCTCAATACCATGTTCTCCTCGATGTTCTTGGAGATCTATTCGATGTAATACCTTTTTGCGGTGTATTTGGCGAGATCCGATGAATTGTGGATTTATGATCAGCTTATCTATGAATATTATTTGAATCTTCTCTGAATTCTGATATGCACGATTTGATATCTTTGCAAGTATCTTCGAATGATTGATTTGGTTTGGCCAACTAGATTGGTTTTTCTTGCAACAGGAGAAGTGCTTAGCTTGGGGTTCAATCTTGCGGTGCTTGATCCCAGTGACAGAAGGGGAACAAACACGTATTGAATTGTTGCCATCGAGGTTAATAAGATGGGGCTTTAATCATATTACTTGAGTTTATCCTGCTACAACATGTCATCTTACTTAATGCGTTACTCTGTTCTATGAACTTAGTACTCTAGATGCAGGCACGAGTCGGTCGATGTATGGAGTAATAGTAGTAGATGCAGGCAGGAGTCGGTCTACGTGACACGGACATGATGCTTATATTCATGATCAGTGCCTTAGATATCATGATAACTATGCGCTTTTCTATCAATTGCTCGGCATTAATTTGTTCTCCCACCGTAATATTTTCTATCTTGAGAGAAGCCTCTAGTGAAACCTATGGCCCCCGGGTATATTTTCCATCATATTAGTTTCCGATTTACTTCCTTTGCAATCTTTTACTTTCTGATCTATAAACCAAAAATATTTACTTTACCGTTTATCTATCTCTATCAGATCTCATTTTTTCAAATAACCGTGAAGGGATTGACAACCCCTTTATCGCGTTGGGTGCAAGTTGTTGATTGTTTGTGCAGATATTCGGTGACTTGTGTGTTGTCTCCTACTAGATTGATACCTTGGTTCTCAAACTGAGGGAAATACTTACTCTACTTTGCCGCATCACCCTTTCCTCTTCAAGGGAAAAACCAACGCAAGCTCAAGAGGTAGTATCGCAGGGCGTGCCAATGCCTACCCAGGGTCTGGTCGGCTGGTGATGTCTACTATACGACTTGTTCTTGTAGACTCGTGTTGGGCCTCCAAGCGCATATTTTTGTAGGACAGTAGCAGATTTCCCTCAAGTGGATGACCTAAGGTTTATCAATCCGTGGGAGGTGTAGGGTGAAGATAGTCTCTCCCAAACGACCCTGCAACCAAAAATAAAAAGTCTCTTGTGTCCCCAACACACCCAATACAATGGAAAATTGTATAGGTGCACTAGTTCGGCAAAGAGATGGTGATACAAGTGTAATATGGATAGTAGATGTTGGTTTTTGTAATATGAAATTATAAAAACAGCAAGGTAACCAATAGTAAACTGATACGTCTCCAACGTATCTATAATTTTTCATTGCTCCATGCTATGTTATCTACTGTTTTGGGCAATATTGGGCTTTATTATCCACTTTTATATTATTTTTGGGACTAACCTATTAACCGGAGGCCCAGCCCAGATTTGTTGTTTTATGCATATTTAGTGTTTCAAGGAAAAGGAATATCAAACGGAGTCGAAACGGAACGAAATCAACTGGAGAAGTTATTTTTAGAAGGAAAGCTACCGGATGGACTTGGTCCCCACGTCTGGAGAGAAGGGAGGTGCCCACGAGGGTGGGGGCGCGCCCCCCTGCCTTGTTGGGCCCCCGAAGCTCCACCGACGTACTTCCTGCACCCATATATACTCACGTACCCTAAAACTTCCAGAACACACAATAGATCGGGAGTTCCGCCGCCAGAAGCCTCCGTAGGCACCGAAAGCCAATCTACACCCGTTCTGGCAACCTGCCGGAGGGGGAATCCTTCTCCGGTGGCCATCTTCATCATCCCGGCGCTCTCCATGACGAGGACGGAGTAGTTCTCCCTCGGGGCTGAGGATATATACCAGTAGATATGTGTTTGATCTATCTCTCTCTCTCTCTCTCTCGTGTTCTTAATTTGGCACGATCTTGATGTATCACGAGCTTTGCTATTATAGTTGGATCTTATGTTTCTCCTCCCCCTCTACTCTCTTGTAATGAATTGAGTTTCCCCTTTGGAGTTATCTTATCAGATTGAGTCTTTAAAGATTTGAGAACACTTGATGTATGTCTTGCCGTGCGTATCTGTGGTGACAATGGGATACCACGTGATTGACTTGATGTATGTTTTGGTGATCAACTTGCGGGTTCCGCCCATGAACCTATGCATAGGGGTTGGCACATGTTTTCGTTGTGATTCTCCGGTAGAACTTTGGGGCACTCTTTGAGGTCCTTTGTGTTGGCTGAATAGATGAATCTGAGATTGTGTGACGCATATCGTATAATCATACCCACAGATACTTGAGGTGAAAATGGAGTATCTAGGTGACATTAGGGTTTTGGTTGATTTGTGTCTTAAGGTGTTATTCTAGTACGAACTCTAGGGCTGTTTGTGATACTTATAGGAATAGCCCAACGGATTGATTGGAAAGAATAACTTTGAGGTGGTTTCGTACCCTACCATAATCTCTTCGTTCGTTCTCCGCTATTAGTGACTTTGGAGTGACTCTTTGTTGCTTGTTGAGGGATAGTTATGTGATCCAATTATAATATTATTGTTGAGGGAACTCACACTAGTGAAAGTATGAACCCTAGGCCTTCTTTCCTATCATTGCAATACCGTTTATGCTCACTTTTACCATTAGTTACCTTGCTGTTTTTATATTTTCAGATTACAAAAACTATTATCTTCTATCCATATTGCACTTTTATCACCATCTCTTCGCCGAACTAGTGCACCTATACAACTTACCGTTGTATTGGGTGTGTTGGGGACACAAGAGACTCTTTGTTATTTGGTTGCAGGGTTGCTTGAGAAAGACCATCTTCATCCTATGCCTCCTACTGATTGATAAACCTTAGGTCATCCACTTGAGGGAAATTTGCTACTGTCCTACAAACCTCTGCACTTGGAGGCCCAACAACGTCTACAAGAAAAAGGTTGTGTAGTAGACATCGTAAACGGGCACAGAAACGGTGTTGCAATGCTTAGAAACAAGTCCTAGGGTCTGTACTTTCGCTACTACAATCTCTCAACAATGCTAATATAATTGGATCATATAACCATCCCTCAATGTGCGATGAAGAATCAGTCCAAAGTTCCTATATAGTGGAGAACATAAGAAGAAATTGTTTGTAGCTATTCTTTCCGATCAATCTATCCAAGAGTTCGTACTAAAATAACACCAAATAATTTCAGATTTGTAATACTCAATCCAACACAAAGAACCTCAAAGAGTACCACAAGATTTCTACCAGAGAAACAAAGACAAGAACGTGCATTAACCCCTATGCATAGATTACCCCAATGTCACCTCGGGAATCCGCGAGTTGAGTGGAAAAGCATATATCAAGTGAATCAAAATAATACCACATTGCCACCACGGGTATTCATATGCAAGACATATATCAAGTGCTCTCAAATCCATAAAAGTATTCAATCTGATAAAACGAAATCTCAAATGGAAAACTTAATTCATCACAACAAGACAGAGAGGGGAAAACACCATATGATCCGACTATATTAACAAAGCCCCCGATACATCAATATCGTGCCATCAAGAACACGAGAGAGAGAGAGATTAAACACATAGATAGTGGTACAAACCCTTAGCCCCGAGGGTGGACTACTCCCTCCTCATCGTGGTGGCCGCTGGGATGAAGATGGCCATCGGTGATGATTCCCCCTCCGGCAGGGTGCCGGAACAGGGTCTAGATTGGTTTCTCATGGCTAAAGAGGCTTGCGGTGGCGAAACTTCTGATCTAGGGCTACCCCCGAGGGTTTTGGAATGTTTGGCAATTTATAGGGTGAAGAGGGGGTGCGGGAGGCTACCGAGGTGGTCACAACCCACATGGGCGCGCCTGGGGTCCCGGGCGCACCCTGGTGGGTTGTGCCCCCCTCGGGGCACCCCCCAGGTGCTGCTCTGGCCCATTGGATGCCTTCTTGTCCATAAAAAATCCACAAAAAGTTTCGCGGTGTTTGGACTCCGTTTGATATTGATTTCCTGCGATGTAAAAACAAGCAAAAAACAACAATTGGCACTGGGCACCGGGTCAATAGGTTAGTCCCAAAAAATGATATAAAATTGCTATAAAATGATTGTAAAACATCCAAGAATGATAATATAACAACATGAATACTTCATAAATTATAGATACGTTGGAGACGTACCAGCATCCCAAGCTTAATTCCTACTCTTCCTCGAGTAGGTAAATGATAAACGAAATAACTTATGAAGTGTGAATGCTAGCAAAGTGCACACGTTTGATCAATGATAATTTCAATCACTTTTCCTAGCGTCATAACAACAACTCTTTCTCATAAAACTCATCATGACAAAGTAGCAACCAATTCACATGTTAAGGTTTAAACAATGAATTCTCTTAAAACTCAACAACCTACATTCTTAGTCACCAAACAATTGCAATTCAACTTATTCAACAAAGTCTAAGCAAGAGCTCCACATACTCAACCATCATATAGTATTCTATGATTGCTAACGCTCACCGGATACACATGAGCAAAACGTTTCAACCAGATACATAGAAAGATAGGAGCTTATAATTTGGCCTCCCAACGTATTCACCTCAAGGGTGATGACAAAAATAATAACTCATGCTACTCATATCCAACTGGATATATGTGCCTAGATCTTTCCTCACCACACGATGCTTCCCAAAAGAGAAAAATAAAAAGGAATAGAGAGAATTTTTTTGACTTTTGCATGAAAGTAAATACATAAAAGTAAAAGGTTGGCCCTTCGCAGAGGGAAGCAGAGGTTGCCATGCGCTTTTTGTTTGCATGCTCAATCCTTTAGTGCAAAAGAACATCACATTATATTGCCCCTTATGATAGCCACCTTTATTATGCAGTCTGTTGCTTTTATTCTTTGCCATCAAAAGTTCGTACAGCGCTCAATTTTCTCTTACACTAAATGATCTAACACTTTTAGAAGCAATCTTTATTGCCTTATTGCACCAATGACAATTTATTTGAAGGATCTTACTCAAACCTTAGGTAGGTATGGTGGACTCTTGAGAATAAGATTTGGGTTTAAGGGTTTTTGGATGCGCAATTAGTATCTCTACTTGGTGCGGAAATTTTGGCTAGCAAAGATGGGGGCAAGCACCACATGTTGAAGGATCTATGACAGTATTACTTCTATGTGAATATGAACAAACATAAATCATTACGTTGTCTTCCTTGTCCAACGTCAACAATTTTGGCATATAATATTTTCATGGGGGCTCACAATCACAAAAGATTTCCAAGATAGTGTATTTGCATGTGAAAGTTCTCTTCCTTCTACTAATCATTCATGAATTGCTTGTATGACCAATATTGTGATTGTCAACCTTCAAAAGATTTCACTTTCTAAACCCGATGTGAAGCTACCACTAGGCATGATATGAACATATAATTTCAACTTCATGATATTCAATTCATTCAACAATTTACTCATAGGATAAAAGTGAAGCACAAGAGTGAATGACAAGCTACTCCAAAATAAGATATAAGTGAAGATCAAGCGAGTAGTTATGTAAATAGGTAGCTGTTTGGGGGCTCTTTATTATTTAAAAACTTCCAGATCTAAGTATTTTATTAAAACATCAAGCAAAACAAAATAGAATGACATTCCAAGAATAGCACAATTCAAGTGAAGAAGCGAAAACTTAGGGTCAACCGATAATAATCGATAATTCCAACCAAATGAGGAGCTAAAGGTAGAACAAATATTCCCTCAAGTTCTATCGACCACCGATACAATTCTACGCATGCTTGATGTTCGCTTTACCTAGAACAAGTATGAAACTAGAAGTACTTTGTAGGTGTTTTTGGATAGGTTTGCAAGATAATAAAGATTACGTAAATAAAAAGTAGGGGCTGTTTAGGTAAAGACACAACTAAATTAGTTTTAGTAGAGAGCTTATTGTCAAGAGAAAGTTATTTGTCCCTAGGCAATCGATAACTAGACCGGTAATCATTATTACAATTTTATTTGAGGGAGAGGCATAAGCTAACATACTTTCTATACTTGGATCATATGCACTTATGATTGGAACTCTAGCAAACATCCGCAACTACTAAACATTCATTAAGGTAAAACCCAACCATAGCATTAAAGCATCAAGTCCCCTTTATCGCATACGCAAGCAACCTACTTACTCGGGTCTGTGCTTCTGTCACTCACGCCACCAACCATAAGCAAATCATGAACATATTGCAAACCCTACAGCGGGGATCCCTCACCCTTGTGCGACACGGAGAGCACCATAGGATAGCACCAATAATAAAACATGCAACTCAAACCAATCTTGATCATCAAATAGCCATTAGGACAAAATGGATCTACTCAAACATCATAGGATAGCCATAGATCATAGGGAAATAATATATAGCGTTGAGCACCATGTTTAAGTAGAGATTACAGCGGGTAAGAGAGAGGTTACACCGCTGCATAGAGGGGGGAAGAGTTGGTGGTGAAGGCGGTGAAGTTGTTGGTGAAGATGACGGTGATGATGATAGCCCCCGGTGGCACTCCGGCGCCACCGGAAGCAAGGGGGAGAGGCCCCCCTTCTCCTTCTTCTTCCTTGACCTCCTCCCTAGATGGGAGAAGGGTTTCCCCTCTAGTCCTTGGCCTCCATGGCGTGGGAGGCCCGAGAGCCCCTCCGATATTGGATCTGTCTCTCTATCTCTCTTTGTTTCTGCGTTCTCGGATTCTACCCTTTCACCGTTTCTTATATTCCCGGAGATCCGTAACTCCGATTGGGCTGAAATTTGAACACGATCTCTATCCGGATATTTTCTTTATTGCGGCGAACGAAGGGCATCAACCGCCTTACGGGGTGGCCACGAGGGTCAGGGGCGCGCCCCCTACCTCGTTGGCCCCTCGAGCATCGTCTCGCATTGATTTCACTTCCCAAAAATCACATATATTGCAAAAAAAATCTCCGTCCGTTTTTATTCCGTCTGGACTCCGTTTGATATGGATATTCTGCGAAACAAAAAACATGCAACAAACAGGAACTGACACTGGGCACTGGATCAATATGTTAGTCCCAAAAATAGTATAAAAAGTTGCCAAAAGTACATGAAAGTTGGATAATATTGGCGTGGAACAATCAAAAATTACAGATACAACGAAGACGTATCAGTGGCCTCCTTCCCTTGTGTTCAGCGTTAAGCTTGCCTGCCTGCTCGAAGACCCATCAGTTTTGATTGGTATGATTAGCTGGCCTATCAGGGTGACCCTGAATCTGACAAGGTCGGTCCAAGATCCTGTCAAGGGTGGATGGTCCATTCTGTTTCGCCTTTAGTGGCTTCTTCTGTTGACCGGGCTTCGGCTTGTGAAATCCGGCATTCACCGCTGTTTCGCGTGTGTTACTATGACTGTTGTGTTTTGTTCATCGTGGCTTGCCGTTGCCATCTCGTATTTCGAAAGTGCCCGCGCCGCTGGCATCGTTGCTTTTACGAGCAAGCCAGTTGTCTTCTCCTACACAGAAGCGGGTCATTAGAGTGGTTAGAGCTGCCATGGATTTGGGTCCTTCTTGGCTGAGGTGACACACTAGCCATTCATCCCGGACGCTATGCCTGAAGGCCGCAAGGGCTTCTGCATCTGGATAGTCGACGATTTGGTTCTTTTTAACTAAGAACCTGGTCCAGAGCTCCCTGGCTGACTCGTCGGGCTCCTGGACGATGTGACTCAAGTCATCGACGTGTAATGGCCGGACATATGTTCCCTGGAAGTTGTCTCGAAAGGCGTCTTCCAGATCTTCCCAGTTGCCTATAGAGTTTTCTGGCAAACTGTTTAGCCAAAACCGAGCTGGCCCTTTGAGCTTGAGGGGTAAGTATTTAATGGCGTGGAGGTCGTCTCCATGGGCCATGTGAATATGGAGGAGGTAATCCTCGATCCATACCGTGGGATCTGTTGTTCCATCGTATAATTCGATGTTAATGGGTTTAAACCCGTCTGGAAATTCATGCTCCATTACTTTGTTAGTAAAGCAGAGAGGGTGTGCGGCTCCTCTATGTTGGGCCACACTATGAAGCACCTCTGGTGGGCTCCGTTTGCGGTGCTCGGACCGGGCCTAATCGGCTTTATAGCGTCCGAATAGGCGACCATCATCGTCGATCGAGGTATATCTTCGCGATCTGCACGTCGATCTTGTGCGTCCTGCTTTAGCTGCTGCTTTGTCTGGACCGAACTGTGGTCGGACCGCTGTACTGTTTGATGGTGGTATGGGTTCCATCGCCCTGCCATCGTATTTAGGAAGCCACCTATTCTTGGGGTGGCTTTTGACTGGGCTGCTAAGGCCATATTCTTCGGCAGCCAAGACCTCGGTCCATCTATCATTGAGCAAATATTGGCTTGCTTGAAGCTACAGATGCTTCTTTCTTAGGCTCCTTGTAGTGGTTATAAGCCGGCGTTTAAAGCGCTCCTGCTGGAGAGGTTCCTTTGGCATGACAAAATCCTCGTTGCCGATGGTCTCCTCTTCCTCGGAGAGTGGGAGATAATTGCTGCCCTCCGAGTCCCCATATGTGGTCTGTTCGTCGGCGCTCTCTTGCCCGCCTTCCTGTTCCTCCTGCTCGGATGCTACCTCAACAGGGTCTTTGTTGTCTGGAGTATCATCTTCTCTGGCGTTGGCAGTGTTTTCTCTTGGGCGATCCGACCTGGGGCACCTGTGTTCGGGCTGTGTACCAGGCGGTTTATTCTCGACCGGATCCTTCTTGTCATCCTTGAGAGCGCCGTAAGGTGTGTCTTTCATACACATGTCATACCAGGAAGTGGTCTTCCCGTGTCGAACGGGTAATAAGCTCTGGCCTTGCCCCTCATCGTCGCCCAAACTATTGATGTCTTCGGGGCAGGGGTCGGGAGTGTTGGTTAGGTCTTCAACAGTGGCTACAAGATGGGTGGCGGGTGGGAAACAAGATTCTCCATCGTCCGCTGAAAGTTCGAACCGAACATAGTTCGGCGATGGGTCGTTTGCCAGGGATAGGTTTTTTAGCGAGTTTAGTATGTCACCCATGGGCACGTGTTGGAAGACATTTGTGGCGCTGAACTCGAAGATCGATAACCAATCGAGTTTAGTATATGCAGGCTCACAGGGTTCGGAGTTCGACGTCAGAGGCGAGTCCGGGGTTCCGTTGATGCGGATACTGTAGGAAGTGGGATCTGCGTGCGGCTCCAACACCGCGGAATCGGTAGCCCCTGTGATGGAGTCAAGCTTCCCATCTTCGGGCAACTTGATCTGCTCTGGATTTAGAGCCAGAGCTGGTACATGAGCTATCTCCTGGGTGTGGCCCGATGACAGGTTTAAGCCATGTTCATCGAGGCAATGGGGAGCGGTTGCCGTGGTCTCAAATCCGTTGAAGATCAAATCTCCACGGATGTCCGCAATGTAATTCAAGCTTCCAAATCTGACCTGATGGCCAAGGGCGTCACTGTCGATCTGCTCCAGATGATCAAGCGAGTTGGCCCGCAGTACGAAGCCGCCGAATACAAAGACCATCCGGGGAGGAAGGTTCCTCCTTGGACAGCGTCATTATTGACGATCGAAGGGGTCATCGAACCTTTTGTCGATGGCACAGTGGAACTCTCAATGAAAGCACCAATGTCGGTGTCAAAACTAGCGGATCTCGGGTAGGGGGTCCCAAACTGTGCATCTAGGATCGATGGTAACAGGAGACGGGGGACACGATGTTTACCCAGGTTTGGGCCCTCTCTATGGAGGTAATACCCTACTTCCTGCTTGATTGATCTTGATGAATATGAGTATTACAGGAGTTGATCTACCATGAGATCGTAATGGCTAAACCCTAGAAGTCTAGCCTATGTGGGTATGGTAATGAGTATATGTGTGTTTCCCTTTCTGGACTACCCCCTTCGGTTTATATAGACACCAAGGGGATCTATTGTTTACATGGAGTCGGTTACATAAGAAGGAATCTTCGGTCACCAAGCTTGCCTTCCACGCCAAGTTGAGTCCAATCCGGACACGGTGCAGTCTTCGGGCTTCATGTCTTCACAACCCATCAGTCCGGTCCATAGATAACAGGCCAGACGTCGGAGGACCCCTTAGTCCAGGACTCCCTCACCCGCCCCCCTGGGCGCGCCCCCCTTCCTCGTGGGCCCATGGTGGCTCCCCTCCACTTATTCCAGCCACCACACACTCCTTCTTTCTCCCAAAAAATTCACCATCTAGCTCAAGAATGAGTTCTAGCTTATCTTGATGCCATTTTCGATCTCCTAGCTCAAAGCTCCATTCACAAAACTGCTTTGGGGGATTGTTCTTTGGTATGTGACTCCTCCAATGGTCCAATTAGTTTTTGTTCTAGTGCTTTATACATTGCAAATTTTTGCTGTCTAGGTGACCCTGTTCTTGAGCATGCATGTCAAATTTATATGGTCCCAAGTAGTTCTAATGCATGATATGGCCTCTAGGGACTTGTAGGAGTAGTTGCTATCAATTTTGTTGAGTTTTGTTCACTTTTATTTTTAAGTTGCTAAAAATTTCAAAAAATTTCAGAAAAAGATGAAGAGATTTTTTAGGGGCTCGTCGAGCCAAATCTCGAAGGATAAGCTAAGTGAGGAGGATAAGAGGCCCAAATATAATCTCCCTCGCACCGTGGAAGTTCGGCCGTGTGAATGGACTTGTGATGATTTCTTGAGAGCTGCCGGGATTTATGATGATTTTTATGAGTTGGCTGAGAATGCAGGCCTCACCGACTTCCTCCACGACCAAAGCGAAAAGTATCTCTTACTCACTAATATTTTTGTGCAAAATTTTCATTTCCATGCTAGGAGGTCACCACCTTCGGTGGATTTCTATTTATATGATGAGTATAAGGTGATGTGCCTTTTTGATTTCTGCCGGGTCTGTAAGATACCCTTTACAGGCAGCATAGAAGAACCACATCATAGTGATGTGGAAGGGTTTATTGATATGATTGCTGTAGGGGAAACTAGGAAGGTTTCCAATGCAAGAATTACTAGCATACATTTTCCTGTTCTACGTTACTTTGCAATATTTTCTAGTAGATGCTTGATTGCTCGCGGAAACTGTGGCAACCTTAGTGCCCCTTATATTGTTATTTTGTGCCATGCCTTGTTCCGTGATGACACATTTAGTATGGGCGCTATGGTTGCAAAGCGGTTAAATCATAACCGTACTAAGGGCCCCATCTTGGGAGGTATCTTCACCTCGCGCCTCGCTGCACATTTTAACATACCTATTAGACATTATGAGAAAGAAGAAAAGTTGTTACCTCCTATTTTTCTAGACTATAAGAGTATGGTAGCACATGATTTTATCGTTAAGAATAAGGAAAAGATGCTTAAATACAAGCTGATTTTTGATAAAAATCACCCTGAGACTATCACTTTGCCAGCTCCTTCCTTGTTTGACTTATCTACAGGCAAGTACCTTGTTCCGCTGGAGGCCATTCACGCCTACCGAAACCCCACATCAACTACAAAGCCAGAGCCGGAACCACAATTTGATCCTTCACAACAGTTTGTTTACCAATGGGATCCGGAGGAGATTGCCAACCAGTGGCAACCCGAGGCTCCTTCTCAGTATGACCCCAGTTACAACTTTGGATATCCGCCAAGCTAGCCGTGGCAATAGACCAACTTAGGACAAAAGCCTAAGCTTGGTGGAGTACGTATTTCTCACCGACATTACATTCATGGTCACACACTCATGCTAGTTGTCGGTGCTCATACTTTTTCATTGCATCATCCATGCTAGTTTATTTTCTTCTTAAGCTTTCTTCTTGTGTGTTTGAAAAACCTTAAGAAAAACCAAAAAAATAGTTGTAGCTTTTCGCTAGTTTAATTTCCATGCCTGTAGTAGTAGTAATTAAAAAGGAAAACCCAAAAAGATTTCTCGTTCTTCTTTTGCTTGTTGGGAGCTTTCCCGGGTAAATAGGTTTATTTCTTTCTTGTTCTTTGGGGGTTGAGAGGAGAAGACCATGATTAAAATGTTGAGTGGCTCTCATATGCACTATTGTTGATCTAATAAAGAGCCCATATTAACTTGTCTTCTCCCTTGAATTGAATGCTTGCATATTCTAGCTTAGTCCAATGCACGTGCACTATTATTATTTCCGCACTATTCGGTCGTGCAAGTGAAGGGCAATAATGATGATTATATGATGAACTTATTGAGATGAGAAAAGTTGGTATGAACATGACCTCTCTTGTTTTTGTAAATATGATTAGTCCATCGTTCCCGATTCAGCCTATTGTTAATGAAACAGGTTTGTAATGACAATTAGGGATTATAGTTGCTTATGCCATGCTTAATTAGCTAGGAGTTTATAATGGTTTATCTTCCGTGCCAACATGCTATTAAAATGGTTGTGATGTGGTATGATGGGGTGGTATATATCCTCCTTTGAACGATTCGAGTGGCTTGATTTGGCACATGTTCACGCATGTAGTTGAAACAAAATCAACATAGCCTCCATGATATTTATGTTCATGGTGAATTATATCCTACTCATACTTGCATTCGGTGTTGATTAATTTTAATGCATGTTCATGACTGTTGTGGCTCTCTAGCTGGTCACTTCCCAGTCTTTTTCTAGCCTTCACTTGTACTAAGCGGAAATACTGCTTGTGCATCCAACTCCATAAACCCCAAAAGTTATTCCATATGAGTCCACCATACCTTCCTATATACAGTATCTACCTGCCGTTCCAAGTAAATTTGTATGTGCCAAACTATAAACCTTCAAATAAACATTCTGTTTGTATGCTCGAATAGCTCATATATCAACTAGGGATGTCTGTATCCTCCATGCTAGGCGGGTTATTCTCAAGAGGAGTGAATTCCGCTCCTCACTCACGAGAATAGGGCTGGTCACCGGGATGCCCAGTCCCATGCTTTAAGCAAATCAAATCAAAATAATTGCAAATAAATCTCCCCCAGTATTGTTGTTAGTTGAAGGCACCCGTTGTTTCGGGCAAGCCATGGATTGATGCTCATTGGTGGTGGGAGAGTATAAACTTTACCATTCTGCTTGGGAACCACCTATAATATGTGTAGCATGGAAGATACCGAGATCTCTCAGTTGTTATGTTGACAATGAAAGTATACCACTCAAAATATTATTCTTATCTATTTCAAAACCGAGCCCTAGCACCTCTACAAATCCCTTCTTCCCTTTGCGAAGGGCATATCTATTTACTTTTATGTTGAGTCATCACCCTCTTATTAAAAAGGCACCAGTTGGAGAGCACCACTATCATTTGCATCCATTACTATTAATCTATATTGAGTATGACTTGACTGAATCTCTTTTACAATGAATTACAATGTTTAGTCAGTCCTTGATCTTTAAAGGTGCTCTACACTTATGTTTTGTGGTCTCAGAAAGGGCTAACGAGATACCATCTTGTTACATCATATTATGATTATTTCGAGAAAGTGTTGTCATCCGAGATTTATTATTATTGCTCACTAGTTGATTATGCCATTGATATGAGTAAACATGAGACCTAAGTGTTATTGTGAATATGGTTAGTCATAATCTTTGCTGAAAACTTGAATGCTGGCTTTACATATTTAGAACAACAAGAGCAAACAGAGTTTGTAAAAGTTTTTCTTTATCACTTTCAGTTTATCAACTGAATTGCTTGAGAACAAGCAAAGGTTTAAGCTTGGAGGAGTTGATACATCTCCGTCGTATCGACTTTTCCAAACACTTTTGCCCTTGTTTTGGACTCTAACTTGCATGATTTGAATGGAACTAACCTGAACTGACGCTGTTTTCAGCAGAATTGCCATGGTGTTATTTTTGTGCATAAACAGAAGTTCTCGGAATGACCTGAAACTTCACCGAGATTATTTTTGGAATATATAAGGAATACCGGAAGAAGAATCCACGCCAGGAGACCCACATCCTGTCC
Source organism: Triticum aestivum (assembly GCF_018294505.1). Classification (NCBI taxonomy): domain Eukaryota; kingdom Viridiplantae; phylum Streptophyta; class Magnoliopsida; order Poales; family Poaceae; genus Triticum; species Triticum aestivum. The sequence continues at coordinate 83,553,696 of NC_057806.1, read as the reverse complement.
ATGAGGGTGGGGGGCGCGCCCCCTGCCTCGTGGGCCCCCTAACGCTCCACCGACCTCAAATCCAACTCCATATATTCGTGTTCGGGGAGAAAAAATCAGAGAGTAGGATTCATCGCGTTTTACGATACAGAGCCACCGCCAAGCCATAAACTCTCTCGGGAGGGCTGATCTGGAGTCCATTCGGGGCTCCCGAGAGGGGAATCCGTCGGCATCGTCATCATCAACCTTCCTCCATCACCAATTTCATGATGCTCATTGCCGTGCATGAGTAATTCCATTGTAGGCTTGCTGGACGGTGATGGGTTGGATGAGATTTATCATGTAATCGAGTTAGTTTTGTTAGGGTTTGATCCCTAGTATCCACTATATTCTGAGATTGATGTTGCTATGACTTTGTTATGCTTAATGCTTGTCACTAGGGGCCGAGTGCCATGATTTCAGATCTGAACCTATTATGTTTTCACGAATATATGTGAGTTCTTGATCCTATCTTGCAAGTCAATAGTCACCTACTATGTGTTATGATCCGGCAACACCAAAGTGACAATAATCGGGACCACTCCGGGTGATGACCGTAGTTTGAGGAGTTCGTGTATTCACTCTGTGTTAATGCTTTGGTCCGGTACCTTATTAAAAGAAGGCCTTAATATCCCTTAGTTTCCAATAGGACCCCGCTGCCACGGGAGGGTTGGACAAAAGATGTCATGCAAGTTTTTTTCCATAAGCACGTATGACTATATTCGGATTACATGCCTACATTATATTGATGAATTGGAGCTAGTTCTGTGTCACCCTATGTTATAACTGTTGCATGCATAATCGCATCCAGCATACTTCTCCATCACTGATCCAATGCATACGAGCTTTCCACATATTGTTCTTCACTCATTTACTTTTCCGTTGCTACTATTACAATCACTACAAAACCCAAAAATATTGCTTTTGCTACCGTTACCACTACTATCATATTACCTTGCTACTAAATACTTTGCTGCGGATATTAATTTATCTAGGTGTGGTTGAATTGACAACTCAATCAGATGCTAATATTTGAGAATATTCTTTGGCTCCCCTTGTATCGAATCAATAAATTTGGGTTGAATACTCTATCCTTGAAAACTGTTGCGACCCCCTGTATTTGTGGGTTATCAGCCGCGCTCTGGGCGTCGGGACACACCGGCCAGCTCGGTATCAGTGGTTTCCGTGCGTCTGGGCGAGCCGACCTGACTCCCCCTTCCTCTGTCATCGCTCTTGTGTCCTTGCTTCCTCTCGAAGCCTCCTCACCGGAGCTAGACGCCGCGCGCCCACGGATAAACAGTGGCCCTTTGGCTCTATCTTCGTCTCGGCCGCTTCCTCCCCGTGCCTCTTGGCCTCCTCCGCCCCGTGGGCCTGCCCTCTTCCCCCTCCCATCGCCTTCCGGCGAGCAAGATCGTACGCCCACGCGTCCGCGGCAACGGCCACGCGTCCGCGCCAACGCTAGTGCGGCAGCTCCTCCCCCGCCTATTTATTTATAGGCTAACCCCGCGGCCTCCGAGCACACAAGCAGCCCTCCCTCACTCCCAGAGCCCCGCCTAGCCACCCCCATGAGCTCCAAGAGCTCCCAAGCCCTTCAATGGCCACCTCGGCCGCCGATGGCCTCTGCTCAAATTCGAGCGAGCCCGAGCCCCTCCCTCACTTCCTCCATCACCATGGCCATCCCCTAGTACCCTAGAGCCACCCAGCACTCCCCTCCTGTCTCCGGTAGCCTTTGGCCACAAGTTCACCGGAGCCCGAAGACCCCGTCCACCATGACCCAGCTCCCACTAACCTCGGTCAACCCCGGAGTCCGAGACCTCCACCGTCGGGTGCGGCTCACCCTACTTAGCCCGCCCATCGATCGAGCGCGGCGGGGGACAACCGGAGCCGGCCGGACGAGTCCCCACGCTGGCGGCCTCCTCTGTTTTGCGGGCGCGTGTCGGGGAAGAAGAAGGAGGAGCGGGAGAGGGAGATGTCAGCAGCGGGCCCCACCTGGCAGTGAGTCAGCGCCCGGCCCTGCCTCTGCTGATTAGGATAAGTGGAAGCGTATTCACTGGATACGTCTTCCCTTTTCGAAAGCGTACGTTGGGTATGTTTTCTCCAGGTTTACGTTTTCTCAATTGGAAAGCGTATTCCGCCAAAGGCGCGTTCCTGTTTGTGATGATTTTATTACAAATAGGTCCCCGGCAGAAAAACCCTTATAACTTTTCAACCACAACTCCAAATGAGGTGATTCCAAAGCCCACTTCTTCGTCTCGTTGAGCCTGTTCTGTTGGTATCATTTTCACCACGTTTTTACATTCTAAAAATGACCATTTTCCCCTTGCACTAAATCAGCCCCCTCCGAGAGAGAACGTTTTCCAGCAATTCTTTCCGCGAGTTTCTCGCACTTCTTCCCGGTGAATCCTTCCACCCGACGCAAGCCACACCCTCCATTTGCATGGTTGCAATGCAGCGACATGGTTTAAATTATTTGAACTTATTTAAAATATTGTTTTAACCACTTGTGATTTGTTCATGGAATTTCTCGGAGTATTATTTTGATCTTGTTATTGCCATGATGTTGCTTGGAGTTTTAGGATAATTATTTTGCAGCTTATGCGGATGACATGTTGCCTTTGGATTCTTAGTGGCTATTTTGATTATTTTCATGATGGTATTTGATATATGCTTTGGAGTATTACTTTGGATGCCACGTTGCCTTTGGATTATTAGTGGCTATTATTGATGATGCTAGTTGATGTTATGGAGTAGTAATATTATTGTTCTTGTATTTATCATGATAGTAGTGTTATGCTATCCTCAGAGTATTTTGGTAGGATGATATTATGCTTTTGATTAGTTGTTGGATATTTCCATGACTTGGATTACAGGTGGATATATGACATCGGAGTATCAGTTCTCGTAAGATATATCTTTGGGGATAAATTCCGTCATTAAGTTGGTCAGGTGCCACCGAACTGGGCTTTTTTCCAGTGCAACCACATTTGCCTTTTATGGGAAGGCCCTAATGTGGTCTATTGTCAAGTCTCTCGCCGGTGCCTTCAACGAGGGAAGGTTATGGGCATGTGTTACCCTGGCCCGGTAGGCAGACATAACCTTGTGTGCCCATGTTGGTTTGAGCGCTCTTGTCCCCGTTTGGGACCGTTTTTGTTTTGCCACGATGGTGGTCGTTGATGCCTTTGGTAGGCACGGGGCCACCCAGGACTGCACCCTAGGAGGGTGTTGGTCGGAGTAGCCAGGAGATGTCATGGCAGTAGGTCGGTTTTGTTGGAACACCGTTTGTCCACCCGAATGGGAGTGCGAGGCCATGGGTTCTGTGGTGTGGATAAAGTGTGCTACCTCTGCAGAGTGTGTGTGTTTAATCTATCGATAGCCGCGTCCTCGGTCATGGGCATAAGTTCATACTAGTTCACACCGTTCGATCAACACTCATATGACAGAATGACTTATAGGTGATTTATATGTTGTTGATATTGTGAGCTGTAACAGTTTGGCAGGATGCAGATAATGATGTTGGGATGATCTCGAGGATGATCATTCAATTTGTGATGTGATCAGGAGGTGATCGAGATGGTATATTACTTGGCCGGATAGCCAAGCGTGAGATGGTTCATTGAGATTAAGATGTTGGTTTATCAATATCTTAGAAGTTTCATATCATGTTGAGTAGTTGCTTTCATATCATGGTAGATGTTAATTTAATTAACCTGCTAATGCTATATTATTGTCTTGCCTTGATGCTTTTAGTTGTTGTGAGCTTGCAAGTACATTCAATGTACTGACCTGGCGTGTCATGCTAGATTGCAGGTGATGCCTTGATTGATTGATTGCTTGTCGAGGTTATCGTGCGTGGGAGCTAGATTGTGTCCCAGCCAGAGTCCTTGTGGAGTGGACTTCACCACCTTCATCATTGTTCCGCTGCTAGAAGTATTCCGCTACTACGAGTTGTTCCGCTGCTAGCATAGAGCAAGTGTAGTATCGCAGGCGTAGTGTCGCCGTGCTGATGTGCTTCTTTGTAACATCAGACCCCTATATTAGTATTCTTGTAATAAGAGCTGATTTGTTCTATGTCAAGCAGTGTCATATTCCACAGACTTCTCATCGATCTCTGGGCTGGAATACAGGGCGTTCCGGTTTCTCTAAGCGGGGGTGCCACAGCAACTAAGCTTGGGGATGCCCGAGTGGCATCCCCTCTTTCTTCTAACAACCATCGGTATTTTACTCGAAGCTATATTTTTATTCGTCACATACTATGTGTTTTGCTTGGAGCGTTGTATGATATGAGTCTTTGCTTGTTTTGCTTTCTGTTTTTAGTCTTGATCCCTTGCTGGACACACTTGTTTGAGAGATTCAAAATTATGCCATGACTTGTTAGAATTGCTCTCTATGCTTCACTTAAATTTTTATGAGCTATGGATTTGCTCTAGTGCTTCACTTATATCTTTGAAGAAATGCTCTATTTCTTCATTTAGATTTATTTGAGAGTTAGTAAAATTTTCAAGAAATTCTCTCTTTCTTCACTTAAATTAATTTGAGAGAAAGAAATATTATGATCATGATCTTCATTTATATTTGTTTGAGCTTATCAAAAGCAACACATGAAAATTAGTCCCAAAGTGATAGATATTCAAGAAGGATATAATAAAAACTTTCATAAAGATCATTGGACAAAATAAATTTGATTCCTTGTAATAGTTTTGAGATATGATGATGTGATATGTGAGTCATGTTGATGATTAATTATGCTTTAGTAAGAATTTTGGTATTAAGGTTTCTGATTCCCTATGCAAGCACGGAAGTTAATAGTCATGCAATGAAATTACATCCTACTTGTGGTGCATTATTCGGTGTTAATTATGCTTAATACTCGCTTATGAGATTATTCCTTTCTTGGTTGATCGCTTATCAATCTTTTGCTAGCCTTCATTTTGCACTAAGTATGATCACTACTTGTGCATCCAAAATCCTTTAAACTAGTTTTGACACATGAGTCCACTATACCTACCTATTTGCGGTATTATTTTGCCGTTCTAAGCAAATTTGTATGTGCCATCTCTAATATTCAAAATAAATTTCTCTTTTGTGTGCTCGTGCCACTCGCAGGGCGGTGAGGGGTGGCCAATATTTTCCATGCTAGATGTGTTATTCTCACGATGAGTGTTTATTCACTTGTCATTGCACAGGAGTGAGGAAAAGGTATTCGGGATGTTGTCGGTGTCCTGGGAACAGGGGTACCCAAACTTGCCTACTTGCGGCCCATAGCGTGGCTTTATCGGTGGTCCGGTACGACCTAGCTTCAGCAAACAACAACCCAAGACCCTCGCGAGGTGGACGACACCAAGACCTCCCTAGGGGCGGCCTCCCCAGGATGGCTCCTGAGGAGCAGAGATATCAATGCAAGGTGCACCTCATGAGGTTCGTATGAGGTGATCCATGACGACCAAGGCCAGGCGGGCGCCAATGGGCGCAATGTATCAGTTTCCTCTTTGGCGCTAAGGAGGCAAGCGTAGGCATGGAGTCCCGACGCATCAAGCAAAGGTTTCCATTTCGGTGCAACAAGACCAAGACAGGACAGAGGTCATCGTGGAGCCCACCGTGGCGTCACGGCCAGGAGCTTTTGCAGGCGAAGACTGCTTTTGTCAGGATAACATGTACTAGTTGTCTCCCTTCAAATTTGGCCATTGTGGGGGATCCCTTCCCACCTTACATTTGGGAAGAGGACCAAGGCCACTATAAATAGGACTTAGCCACCACCATAGAGGGGGACGGATCACTCAGCTCATCCTCACACCCACCAGCTCATCGAGCGCAAGAACACCTCACCTCATGAGGCCGTTCGACCATTGTACTAGTTCGTCCTCAGCCCCTCGAGGCAAATCCACCACAAAGCAGGAGTAGGGTTTTACACCGCAAGGTGGCCTGAACCTGGGTAAACGGCCGTGTCTCTTGTTCGTTCGGTTCATCGAGCTAGGTCATGGGATTAGCGAGCAGGCAGGTTGCGAGGACGAGTTCTTCGCATACACCCCAACGTTCGAACCTCTCGAGGGTCTGCGGAACCCTGAATCCGACATTTGGAACGCCATGTAGGGGTGTGTCAGAGCCTCTGTTACACCGACCGATTCGCCACCACTCCATTGCTTCCATGGCAGACGCCCGTCGAGCTCGTGCTGACCGTCGAGCCGCCCTCGCCACTTGCGTTGCCCAGATGGCACCTGTTGGCGGGCCTTCCCGTCATTCCCTGTCGCCCGCCGCCAACACCGTCATCGTCCCGACGGGGCACGAGCAGCACGCTTCATCGTTGCACCCCTCTGTGCGGCGTGATGGGCGTACTGCCACCCCGTCGCTGACCCCAGCCGGTTCGTCGTCTCACGCTCGTCACAGCCCAGCGAACATGTAGACCGCATTGCTCATGGCGCATGAGCTCCTACACTATCGCCCCGTCGACAACCTCTATGAAGATTGGCTGGACCGCATCGTTGAGCTCGTCAGCGCAGCCGGGGGCTCTCCTGCACCATCTCTCCCGCTGCCTCGCCAGCCACCTGCTGCGTGTGACGTAGACCAAGGAGTGCCTCCTCCACCTCCCCATCAAGATTCCATAATCGAGCCAAGGCGCGAGGCCCCAAGGCGTGACCCACCGCACAGGGCGCTCACGCGGGAAGAAGAAAGCTGCCAGGTGGTCCAGCGGCCGCAAGTAGGGGCACGTGCGCTCCCAGCAATGCCATGTCAGGACCACGCGCCACCTGTCATGGTGGTGCCCGAGCCTCAAGATCAAGCTCCACCCCCATGATGAGCACCCGTGACCACGGCGGGCTGCCGCGCCTTCACCCCAGAGCTACGCAGTGTCGCCTGGCCAGGGAAGTTCAAGCCTGACCTGCCTCCACGCTACAACTGCACCCCCGACCCTACTGAGTTCTTGCACTCTATGAGCTGAGCATCGAGGCGGCCAACGACGACGAGAAGGTTATGGCAAACTGGTTCCCCATGGCCCTCAAGGATGGGGCACGTTCTTGGCTCCTGAACCTACCCGTGGGGTCGATCTCCTCCTGGAGCGAGATGCGCAAGCGTTTCGTCGCCAACTTCCAGGGCACTCGCGATTGCCCGCCTGCCGCGAGTGACCTGCAGCGCATCAAGTAGCAGCCAGGGGAGACCCTGCAGAAGTACATCCAGTGCTTCAACATCGTTCATCTCAAGATCCCCAAGGTGTCGGACAAGGCCATCATCTCCGCATTCACTGATGGTGTCCGTGACGTCAAGATGAAGGAAGAGCTCGCCATACATGAGGACCTGTGCATGGCTATGGAGATGTTGAACATGGCAACCAAGTGCACGAGAGATGAGGAGGGACGCCTCTCCCTCCTCGAGCTCCCAGAGACCAACCCGAAGGACAAGAAAGCCAAGGCCAAGGACGTGAAGCGCACAGGCGCGGCCGTGCTCGCGGCTGAACCTGAGATGAAGCGTAGCTGCGACCACCCGGAGTCATCCAAGAGCAACTGTTCGTTCTGCGTCTTCCACAAATGCACAGCCACAACACCAGCGACTGTCAGGAGCTCAGGGCCATCCGGGACGGGGCCTCGGTCGCCGCCTCAAGCGCAATGATCGAGGCTACGGTCATGGAGGAAGCCGAGGCGGAGGACACTGGGACGACCGCGGCCCCCGCCGGGAGTGGTGCGACAGGCCTCGTGAGGAGCATTGGCAGGACCAACCTCGCGAGGGCACCTGGAGGGATTAACCTCGTGAGGTTCGTCCTCAGGGCAACGTTGTCCTCCCTCCGCTGCTACCAGCGCCAAGACGGAACGATGACCACCACCAGGATGAGGGTGCTGGGGGCTTCCAGGAACCTCATGCCATAGCCTGCATCTTGGGCGGCACCCAGGCCCCAGCCTCTCATCGCATCTTCAAGCAGTTCACCCGCGAGGTGAATGCGGCCCATCCCAAGCTCGAAGCTACATGTCCGCTCAGGTGGTCCTAGTGCACCATCACCTTCGGCTCGTCCGACCAGCTCAAGTGCACGGCAACTGTCGGCGCCCTCCCAATGCTCTGCTCACCCTTCATCAGCAACATCCTCATCACCAAAACCCTCATCGATGGTGGTGCGGGGCTCAATGTCCTATCTATCGAAACATTCGACCGACTCCAGGTGCCCTATGACCAGCTGCAGCCCACCAAACCCTTCTCAGGAGTGACCGGCGGCTCCACCACCCTGATAGGGCAGATCCGCCTCTGTGTCACCTTCGGCCAGTGCGACAACTACTTCACAGAGCTCATCGACTTCGATGTCGCCCAGATCTGTCTTCCATACAACGCCATCCTCCGGTACCCGGCCCTGTCCAAGTTCATGATAGTGACTCATCATGGTGACAACGTCCTCAAGATGCCGGGGAGCTGCGACGTCATCTTAGTCACTTGCAAGGAGAAGGACGCAGTGTGCTCCCTCGAGCGTGCCTTCCAGGCTGCAGCTGTCGAGAACCCCAACGACGAAGGATCCATCTACCCTCCCGAGGCTCGAATCCCCAAGAAAAGAAGAAGCGGCTGCCCCACCAGGAGCCTCAGGGGAGCAGGGAGTCCGGCGGCACCACCTCAGGATGTGTGCCCATGGACGGGGCTCCTCCCTCCCTTGCATAGGGAGGCATGCCCGGCGCCCCCCACAGGCTGGGCTCGGGGACTCTCTTCTGGAGGGCCTCCGACATAGGCAATGTCACGAGGGAGGCGCTCGGGCACCAAGTGGAGTAATGCTTTAGTGCGCGTTTCCCCCACGAGGGCACGACGCTCGTGATGCCAGGTGCTCAGGAGTTCATCACCAAGGCAACCGAGGAGCTTCAAGAGGCAAGAGCCATGCATGGTGATCGTCGTCCGCCGACCTGCGCGGCTCCTTGTCCTAGCGAGGACAGTGAGCTACGCATTTGCGTCAACATTCCAGGACTCGATAGGGTCGCCTCTTAGCGGCTGTACTGGCCGTCCCATATCGGCCAGTGCGAGGGCCCCCCTCACAGCTAGGTTCGCATGCCTTTTGGCTTGCCGAGTGCGGCTGTTGCACTCCAGCGCCACCTGCGGAGTGTCATGGCGGCTTAGGAGACTAAGAACCACGTGGTCCTGGCAGAGATGGTGACAGTTCTTTGCAAGCCCCCTGGGCCTCCAGAGCCCCCCGAGGCTCAGGACCCAGGTAGCTCGTGAGGAGTTACTTCTTCAGCACGCGTCTTCAGCTACTTGAACACCTCTTCAGCTGCATTATCCCCACATCGCATGGGCCTATTCCTGCGGCATGTAACCTTTTTGCATCTTCTAGTCGTTTAAGATGGGAGCGCCCCTCGGGCTGCACCATCCCCAGGCCGCGTGGGTCTGTCCCTGTGGCATGTATCGTTCTTTGCATCTATTTAGAACTCTCTTACCTCCTTCCATGAGTTATTTTATGATTATCACCTGCTTGCTTGATGTCTTATCGCCCTTCGCGGCCTCCTGTGCTGCTGATCGGCCTCTTGCTCATCCCGCAACGGGGGCTGCACATGCTGGAATGGCTCTTGTGCACGGGTCCGTCCCTGCAACGCTGACAAATCTGAGGGATCAAGCTCTAGCTCGCGGCCTGCCCTACGCATGTCACTTCACCAGATCCTTAGTGCCTTCATCTTCTGGTGGAAAGATCAGCGGTAGGACAGCAAGCGTGCTTACGAGTTATGCTCCTTCTTGGACTAACCCACAGGAGCCCCAAGTTTGGCTGCAGGCGGCCCTGTCGGCCATCCATTTTTTCAAGCAATTCGCTTGCACGTTAAAGGGGGGCTCCCGAGCATCGTGACTCAGGAGCTCCTACTGACTCTCTATCTCTCACCCCTGGCCTTGACCACGACTTCACGACCTGGCATACCAGCGGCAGCTGAGCCCCGCTCGAGGGTCGAGAACCGAGGATGTAGAGCACTCAGATGAGCGAGGGAAGGGGAGGCCGTCATGAGCCTTACCTGAAAGCATCGCCGCCAAGATACTGCCAAGCGCTTTGCGAAGGAATCACCTCTGGCTTGCCAAAAGATAATGCACTCGCGCTTCTCGGCGTGAATCTTTCCGTCCGATGTTTTCCACTCCCATAATCTCACTCCGGCAATGCTACTTCCCTTTTCGGCCTCTAGGGAGATGCTTGCATGCCAAAGGGGACCTCCCGAGCATAGCGCATCGGGAGATCTTACCGGATATCGGGCCTCTCACCTCCTGGCCTTGACCACGGCATCGTGACCTGGCATACGAGCGACGACTGAAGCCTCCCTGGGGACTGGGACCTGCCGGCATAGAGCGTGAAGCTACCACGAGAACGAAAAGGAGCAGCAATGCCAGAGCAAGACACACATTTTGCAAGCTCATACTAGGAATAATAAACTTCAAAGCAGAAGCATTACAAGATTTTTTACATGTCCCCGCGGGGTTTGTCTCGATTCCTCGTAGGGAACAAAACAAGAAAAACTTAAAGGAGCCCAGGCCATGGGCATCACCGTCGACCCCATCATCAACAGTGGTCCACGTGAGGCTGACACCAGCCCCATCGAGATCATCATCAATGCCGAGCGGATGCCGTTGCCGCACTTCGGGCACGGTGAGAGCTCGGGGGCACGTAGCTGTCGTTGCTGGACTTCGGGGACTCGTTGGTATCGGGAGAGTCGCTAGATCCCCAGGAGTCGTCGCTGCTGCTGGAGGAGCCGTCGACGAGGCCGGGGGCAAGATCAACGCCCGTGGTTGCGCCACACGGGCTGCTCCCTCCGGGACAGCACTCCAGTCATCGGCCTTCCTTGTCGAAGACCTTGAAGAATAGCGTGGAAGCACCATCGTACTTGAAGTGGATGGAGAGGGCCCCGTCCACGCGGCAGGCGTGGGCAACCTCGCCCCATCCTCGGGTCATGAAGATGCCGCCCGGAGGGACGACCTCGACCTCTGCCCCTGTGGCCATGCTGCAGCACTAATACGTCTCCGTCGTATCTACTTTTCCAAACACTTTTGCCCTTCTTTTCGACTCTAACTTGCATGATTTGAATGGAACTAACCCAGAAAGACGCTGTTCTCAGCAGAATTGTCATGGTGTTATTTTTGTGCAGAAACAAAAGTTCTTGGAATGACCTAAAACTTTACGGAGATTATTTTTGGAATATATAAAAATACTTTAAGAAGAATCCACGTCAGGGGGACCACACCCTGTCTGTGACGGTGGGGGCGCGTCCACCCCCTGGGCGCGCCCCCTGCCTCATGGGCCCCCTGACGCTCCACCGACCTCAACTCCAACTCCATATAATCGTGTCCCGGGAGAAAAAAAGTCAGAGAGAAGGATTCATCACGTTTTATGATACAGAGCCGCCGCCAAGCCCTAAACTCTCTCGGGAGGGTTGATCTGGAGTCCGTTCAGGGCTCCGGAGAGGGGAATCCGTCGCCATCGTCATCATCAACCTTCCTCCATCAGCAATTTCATGATGCTCACCACCGTGCGTGAGTAATTCCATCATAGGCTTGCTGGACGGTGATGGGTTGTATGAGATTTATCATGTAATCGAGTTAGTTTTGTTAGGGTCTGATCCCTAGTATCAACCATGTTCTGAGATTGATGTTGCTATGACTTTGTTATGCTTAATGCTTGTCACTAGGGCCCGAGTGCCATGATTTCAGATCTGAACCTATTATGTTTTCACGAATATATGTGAGTTCTTGATCCTATCTTGCAAGTCAATAGTCACCTACTATGTGTTATGATCCGGCAACCCCGAAGTGACAATAATCGGGACCACTCCCGGTGATGACCGTAGTTTGAGGAGTTCATGTATTCACTATGTGTTAATGCTTTGGTCCGGTACTCTATTAAAAGGAGGCCTTAATATCCCTTAGTTTCCAATAGGCCCCCGCTGCCACGGGAGGGTAGGACAAAAGATGTCATGCAAGTTCTTTCCCAGAAGCACGTATGACTATATTCGTAATACATGCCTACATTATATTGATGAATTGGAGCTAGTTTTGTGTCACCCTATGTTATAACTGTTGCATGAATAATCGCATCCGGCATAATTCGCCATCACCGATCTAATGCCTACGAGCTTTCCACATATTTTTCTTCGCTTATTTACTTTTCCATTGCAACTCTTACAATCACTACAAAACCCAAAAAATTGCTTTTGCTACCGTTACCACTACTATCATATTACTTTGCTACTTAATACTTTGTTGCAGATATTAAGTTATCTAGGTGTGGTTGAATTGACAACTCAGCTGCTAATACTTGAAAATATTCTTTGGCTCCCCTTGTGTCGAATCAATAAATTTGGCTTGAATACTCTACCCTCGAAAACTGTTGCGATCCCCTATACTTGTGGGTTATCAAGACTATTTTCTGGTGCCATTGCCGGGGAGCATAGCTCTATTCTTTGAGTCACTTGGGATTTATATCTATTTATCACTATGAAGAACTTGAAAGATCAAAGAACCGAGATTTTACCCTCAACTACGAGGGGAGGTAAGGAACTGCCATCTAGCGCTGCACTTGATTCACCTTCTGTTTCGAGTAAGCTTGCGACACCTAAACCTGCTTCTGCTATTAATTCTGTATGTCACATGTGATTGATGATGCCACTTCTGCTATGCATGATACTTATGATGAAACTACTTCTATGCTTGATACTACTATGCCACTTGGTGAATTTCTTGATGAACAACTTGCTAGGGCTAGAGAGAATGAAATTATTGAAACTGATAATATTGATTAAAGTGACGATGAAGACTCTCCCCCTATATATGAATTGCCTGTTGTGCCTGAGGGTTATGTTATGGATGAAGAAACTGCTAGAGACTTTCTTGCTTGCAATGATAGAAGTGATCTTAAGAGATTATTAGCTAAGCTGAAATAAAAATCTCTAAATGCTAGAATGAAATATGATCCTGCTTATGCTACTTCACCTATCTTTGTTACTGATAAGGATTACGATTTTTCTATCGACCCTGAGATAATTACTTTGGTTGAATCTGATCTTTTTTACGGCTATGAATCTGAAACTGTTGTGGCACATCTTACTAAATTAAATGATTAGCCACCCTATTCACTAATGATGAGAAAACTCACTATTATTATATCCTTAAGTTATTTCTGTTCTCATTAAAGGGTGATGCTAAAACATGGTTTAATTCTCTTGATCCTGGTTGTGTGCGTAGTCCCTAGGATATGATTTATTACTTCTCTACTAAATATTTCCCCGCTCGTAAGAAACAAGCTGCTTTAAGGGAAATATATAATTTGTGCAAATTGAAGAAGAGAGTCTCCCACAAGCTTGGGGGAGGCTTCTCTGATTACTTAATGCTTTGCCTGGTCATCCTTTCAAGAAAAATGAAATACTTGATATCTTTTATAATGGACTAACCGATGCTTCCAGAGACCACCTGGATAGTTGTGCTGGTTGTGTTTTCAGGGAAAGAACTGTTCATCAAGGTGAAATTCTATCGAATAATATGTTGACTAATGAAAATAATTGGACACTTCCTGAACCAACTCCGAAGAAAAGGGGTATTCTATTTCTCAGTCCTGAATATATGCAAGAGACAAAGAAATCTATGAAAGAAAAGGGTATTAAAGCTAAAGATGTTAAGAATTTACCTCCTGTTGAAGAAATACATGGTCTTAATTCATCACCTATTGAAGAAACACACGGTCTTGAGAACCCGACACAGGTAGTAAAGGTAAATTCTCTCTATAGATATGATAAAGTTGAAATCCCTCCTACTAAGTTTGCTAGCCAATGCTTAGATGGATTTGATAATTTTATGGTTAAACAAGAGGACTTCAATGCTTATGTTGGTAGACAATTGAAACATAATGCTTATATGATTGAACACTTGAGTGATTATATGCCTAGTGAAAAGGTGAACTTAAACTTATTAGTAAACATGCTTCTATGGTTACCACTCAAGTAGAACAAGTACTTAAAGCTCAGAATGATTTGCCCAATGAATTAAATAATAAGAAGAATGATAATGCTGTTAGAGTTGTGACTAGAGGTGGTAAAATGACTCAGGAACCCTTATATCCTAAGGGCCATCCTGAGAGAATCGAGCAAGATTCTCAGAGAACTAATGTAGATGCACCTAGTCCTTCTAAGAGGAAAAAATAAAAATGATAGGACTTTGCATGCTTCTAGTGAACCTGTTGTTGACACACCTGAGAATCCCAATGATATTTCTATTTCTGATGCTGAAACACAATCTGGTAATGAACATGAACCTAGTGATAATGTTAATGATGATGTTCATGTTGATGCTCAACCTAGCAATAATAATGATGTAGAAATTAAACCTGCTATTGATCTTGAAAACACACAATCAAAGAATCAAAGTTATGATAAGAGAGACTTTGTTGGTAGGAAGCACGGTAAGGAAAGAGAACCATGGGTTCAGAAACCCATGCCTTTTCCTCCTAAACCATCCAAGAAAAAGGATGATGAGGATTTTGAGCGCTTTGCTAAAATGATTGGACCTATCTTTTTGCGTATGTGTTTTACTGATATGCTCAAAATGAATCCTTATGCTAAATACATGAAGGATATTGTTACTAATAAAAGAAAGATACTGGAAGCTGAAATTTCCACCATGCTTGCTAATTATACTTTTAAGGGTGGAATACCAAAGAAACTTGGAGATCCAGGAGTACCAACTATACCATGCTCCATTAAAAGAAACTATGTTAAAACTGCTTTATGTGACCTTGGAGCCGGTGTTAGTGTTATGCCTCTCTCTTTATATCGTCGACTTGATTTGAATAAGTTGACACCTACTGAAATATCTTTGCAAATGGCTGATAAATCAACTGCTATACATGTTGCTATTTGTGAGGATGTGCCTATTGTGGTTGCAAATGTTACTAGTTTAACGAACTTTGTTATTCTTGATATTCCCGAGGATGATAGTATGTCTATTATTCTTGGAAGACCCTTTTTGAATACTGCAGGGGCTGTTATTGATTGCACCGAAGGAAATGTCACTTTTCATGTTAATGGTAATGAGCATACGGTACACTTTCCGAGGAAACAACCTCAAGTCCACATTATCAATTCTATTGGAAAAATTCCAAATAGTACTATTGGAGGTTTTGAATTTCCTCTTCCTACTGTCAAGAAGAAATATGATATTCTTATTGTTGGGGACATGCACATCCCTGTTGAGGTAACATAGTGTTATTCGAAATTTCTCCGGTTCCATGTTATTCGGAATGAGTTTGTTAACAAGACTTGATCAACCTTGTTAGTGGATTCCTTTTGATGAGCATGAGATGGATGAAGTTAGAAGGCACAACCTTCTGTACCCCCCTTTTTACTTTCTGTTATTTATATTGAATAAAGCAAAAATAGTATTTTCTTTCTGTTTTCTGAATTATCCATGCAATAAAAAAATTACCCCGAAAATAAAAGTTCTCCAAATGCCCTGAAATTTAAATATGAATTTTTTCCGGAATATTTGAGAATATCTGGCACTGAGAACACATCAGGGGGAGCCAACACCTAGCCACGAGGGTCCAGGGCATGCCCACCCCCTGGGCGCGCCCCCTGCCTTGTGGGCCCATGGTGGCTCCCCTCCACTTATTACAGCCACCACACACTCCTTCCTCCCAAAAAAATCACCATCCAGCTCAAGCACGAGTTCTAGCTCATCTTGGTGCCATTTTCGATCTCCTAGCTCAAAGCTCCATTCACAAAACTGCTTTGGGGGATTGTTCTTTGGTATGTGAATCCTCCAATGGTCCAATTAGTTTTTGTTCTAGTGCTTTATTTATTGCAATTTTTTTCTGCTTAGGTGACCCTGTTCTTGAGCTTGCATGACAAATTTGTGTGGTCAAAAGTAGTTCTAATGCATGATATAGTCTCTAGGCACTTGTGGGAGTAGTTGCTATCAATTTTGTTTAGATTGGTTCACTTTTATTTTAAGTTACTAAAAATTTCAGAATTTTTTCAAAGGAAGAAATATGTTTAGGAAAATGTACCAAGGTGGTTCTTCAAGGAAGCAAGGACCCAATCCCGTATTACGTCATGCGGACAATGAACCACCGAGGGAGGCTCAAGTGCGGCCTTGTGAATGGCCGTCAGAGGACTTCATGGTCCAAGTAGGAATCAAGGAGGAATTTGAAGCATATGTGCGTAATGTCGATCTTGAGAGCTTCTTGGCAGATAAGTGTCGTCAGTACCACTACCTCACTAATTCCATTGTGAGAAGGTTTGAATTTTCATCATCACGCAATTCTCAAGCTGTCCTATTTGATCTTTATGATAAATCTTATACCATGGACTTAGAAGATTTTAACACTGCTTGTAAACTCCCACCATGGGGTGATGTTAGTGAACCTCGCAAATCTGAATATAGAGACTTCCTTGCTAGTATAACTACGGGGGAATCTAGGGAAATCACGCAAGCTACCATAGGGAGCATTCATTTTCCTGCTATACATTATTTTGCTCTGTTTATAGGTAGATGCATAAATGGTAAGGATGAGGCACATCACATGTGTGTGCCAGATCTTAGTGTTCTCAAGAGTGTTGTATTACACTACAAGAAATATGTCAACTTGTGACCAGCACTATTGGTCACTGAATGGTCACTGTTTTCAATTTGCGACCTTTTTGTGACCAAAAACATAAGGTCAAAAGCTGGCCGTCATAAACTGACTATAGCGACCTGTCTTCTGGAATGGTCGTAGACGTTTATGACCAAAATACGTCTACTGTGGCGTTTTGGTCACTAGAAACCTCCCCAGGCCACGTAGGCATCCAGCGTGGCAATCTGATGTGGCACAAGATTCAGCCCGGTCCAATTCGATTTTCTACATGGGCCTAGCCCAACAATTCGGCCTTTTTACTGTATATTTTCTCTATTAATTTTCTCTAGCTACATGGGCCTGGCCCAACAATTTGGCCTTTTTATATTCTAGGCATAGCCTCTTTGCTAGTCTATTGATTTTCTATTTTCAACCATTTTATTTTGCAGCTGGTCCTACCACACATTGGTCCCACTTGTCATGCTTATCCCAAAATTGGTCCCACACATCAAAAATTTCGAACTTTGCCAAACAACCATTATATCATTTCACAGGTATTCAAATCACATACACAATAATTATCAGACCAGAGAGCAAACGAAATTCATCCAAAACAACACTACATTGGTCTATTACAATCACTACAATATACTACAAGCCAGATATGCCTACTACTGCCTACAATTACAACACATAATATGCTATTGTTTGTTGATATGCTTCACAGCTTTAGACTTTGATTCGCACTTCACCTGTGCAAAGAATAAGAATGAAAATATAAGAATAAGAATGAAAATATAAGAATAAGAATGAAAATATAAGAATAAGAATGAAAATATAAGAATAAGAATTGACATCAAATGCCATGTAGATAAATAGTATGACTAACACTAACCAGTATATGTTCATGGAGTTGCAAGAAATAGCAGACTAGAAACCTCAGGAGGCAAAATAAGTAGCATGGTACTGAGAATACAAGTACTCAAGGCAAGTAACCCAGTTTCAGCGTGCTTAAGTTCAGATTTTTTTCATAACATTTAGATCCAAGAAGACATTAACACGCTTGACAGAATTTACATGAATACATTGTGTAAGATAAATTGCACATAAAAAAGAATAATAATCAAGAAAACTTTCAAGGAAAACAAGTACGTTGCACCAATATAATACACAGGCAGCAGAGTTTGTGCTAATAGAATACAGCAGCAGTGAGTAGTAGTAATTAACATGCAGTAGTTAGCCAATTCACATGAACATGCTAACAAGTTAAGGCAGCATTTAAGCAACGGGTAGTAGTATCCACAAAAGCAACAATATAAGCTATGATAAGTTCACTTGAAACCAGGCATATAAACCAAGTTATGGAGTAATAATCTCTAATTCAATAGAAGTTGTTAAGTAGCCAACTTAATTAGATTCTACAAGACACTGCACTAGAAATATTGATTTCTCATCCAATTGACAACTATATTACAGAGAACACCTCAGTAAGGATGGGTAGATTTGATGCCATACAAATATATATAAGATTTATTGATTAGTGTTTGGACTAAAAAAGCTGGTAAATTCAATGCACAAATTTTGATGGTAACTGATTAGTGTGTGTGTTTGTGTGAAGAGAGTGATAAACAGTCGGAACGTTATCACCTTAACACATGTAAGAGAAAACATCAGTTAGTAAGTGAGAATTTCACGTGTCCTTTAGGAGCAATTTTGATATCCATCATATCCGGGTTTGGCCGGTACCCCAACAAGTCGCCCTCACCTTGTTGCCCGCCCTTCCCATTGACCTTGGCGCCTGGCGCCTTATCCTGGGCTGCCGCACCATCTGCAGCATTGGTGAGCTTCTGGATCTGGTACTCCATCTTCTTGTCTATTGGGCGAATCTAGCATAGAGAATTCAACATAAGACAATCTACTATTAGACAGCTGCAAAAATGGAGACTGGCAACTTAGCAATCAACAACACCCGAGGGCACACGCACACACCTTCTCAAGAAATAGCCTGATCTCGACAAGGCTGCACGCAACAGGGTGGCCATCGACAGACATCCCATTGGCCTTGCATAGCAGGTAGTAGACGAGGCCCTCGCAGTAGCTCAGCACCAGGTGGTGCTTGGCCTCCAGGTACCCCATGCCCTTGCCCGTCGTCAGCCGGTTCTTCCTCACCTATACCAATACACAAGCAGTCAAGCACACACGAAAACGAACATAATACTCAGTTTTGTTGATACTGCTACCCGTTGCTTCAATGCTGCCTTATTGTCGGTGTCAAAACCGGCGGATCTCGGGTAGGGGGTCCCGAATTGTGCGTCTAGGCCGGATGGTAACAGGAGGCAAGGAACACGATGTTTTACCCAGGTTCGGGCCCTCTTGATGGAGGTAAAACCCTACGTCCTGCTTGATTAATATTGATGATATGGGTAGTACAAGAGTAGATCTACCACAAGATCAAGGAGGCTAAACCCTAGAAGCTAGCCTATGGTATGATTGTTGTATGATGAAGTTGTCCTACGGACTAAAACCCTCCGGTTTATATAGACACCGGAGAGGGTTAGGGTTACACAAAGTCGGTTACAATGGTAGGAGATCTTGAATATCCGCATCGCCAAGCTTTCCTTCCACGCCAAGGAAAGTCCCATCCGGACACGGGACGAAGTCTTCAATCTTGTATCTTCATAGTCCTGGAGTCCGGCTGAAGGTATAGTCCGGCTACCCGAACACCCCCTAATCCAGGACTCCCTCAGTAGCCCCTGAACCAGGCTTCAATGACGACGAGTCCGGCGCGTAGATTGTCTTCGGCATTGCAAGGCGGGTTCCTCCTCCAAATTCTTCATAAAAGTTTGTAAACACCAAGAGTAGTGTCCGGCTCTGCAAAATAAGTTTCCACGTATTGCCACAGAGAGAATAATATTAACACAAATCTAATCTGCTGACGTATTCCGTAGCGTGACATCACACTACGGCCAAGCCTTTATTCGAATCGTTTTCACTTTTCCACCTCAGCGTGTTTTGCGAGGCGGTTTCCTTGGCACGTCTTGTCAAAGCAGAGATCGTGTCCCCCATTTACGGGATTCTCATCAATACGGACGTGGGTAACCCAACCGCGCCATTTATCACGGCGCTTGGGAGGCAAGCGAGTTTTACTAGGCTGGTGGGACGCATAGTCGCATCCGCCCATATAAGGGGATAAGGATCCACCTTTTTACCTACGCCTTCTTCCTCCTTTGCCTATCCATCTTCTGCGCACCCGAGCTCCAGCGCCCAAGCCCGCACTTCCTACCTCAACCTTCTCCAACAATGTCCGGAGCGGGAGGCAAGTGGATGGTCTCCTCCGTCACGGAGGGCCATGTCAAAAGGCTAAGGAAGGCCGGATACCTGTCCAAAGACATCGCGCACCGGCTTCCTGAGGAGGGGCAGCTTCTCCCCACCCCAAGGCCCCATGAGAGGGTAGTATTTCTTCCCCACTTCCTCCGCGGACTGGGTTTTCCTCTCCACCCATTTGTCCGCGGGCTCATGTTCTACTATGGCCTAGATTTCCACGATCTGGCCCCGAACTTCATCCTCAATATCTCGGCGTTTATCGTCGTGTGCGAGGCTTTCCTCTGCATCCGCCCCCATTTCGGCCTCTGGCTCAAGACCTTCAACGTCAAGCCAAAGGTGGTGCGCGGCAACCAGGCGGAGTGCGGAGGTGCCATGGCGGGCAAAATAGCCAACGTCCTATGGCTCGAGGGCTCCTTTGTGGAGACCTTGAAGGGGTGGCAGTCAGGGTGGTTTTACATCACCGAGCCACGCGATCCGAAGTGGATCGCAGCCCCTGAATTCCGATCCGGACCCCCTACGCGGCTCACGTCCTGGAAGGAGACGGGCTTGTCGTGGGGCGACGAAGAAGAGGTGACCGGACTGCAAAAATGCATCCAGTCCCTGGTGAACAAGCAGCTCAAGCTTGTCAACGTAGTCCAGGTCATGCTCGTCCGCCGGATCCTTCCGTGTCAAGAACGGGACTTCAATTTGTGGGAGTTCAACCCGGCGCAGCACCGAACTCTGAGCAGGCTCTTCGACACGACGTACGAAGATGTCTGGAGGGGGCTAACCAAAGGCGCCGAGGCTCCCACATCCGCCTCCGAAGACCGCGGATTCAGCTCGCAGCGTCCTGCTGGCGAGGTAAAATATTTTCATCTTTTACAGGATGTTAAGTTTTCTTCATAGTTTGACTCTATGCGGGATCTAAACTCCCTCACCTTTGACAGGATTGGCAGGCGAAGTCCGGACTGATTAACTGTCCGGCTCCCTTGCCCGAAGACCCAGCCCCTGCTCTCCTAGTGAAGCTGCTGGTTCCGGCACCTTATGTGGTGCCGGAGAAGAAGGCCAAGAAGAAGAAGGCCACGGGGACTCGAAAGAGTTCCCGGCATATGGTGGTGTCGGACTCGTCGTCCGACGAGTCCGAGACGCACTCCTCCCGTGAAGACGAGGAGGAGGAAGAAGAGACCTCTCCCCCTCCAGCGGGGGAGGAAAGAAGAGGAAGGCCGCCCCAGTAGGGGAGGCCGAAGGGTCCAAGAAGAGGAAAACCCCTCCGCCGGACTACGCCCCGACGCTGATGAGGACGAAGAGGAGTGGCCGGACAGGGCCAAGCGTCCGGCGAAATCGTAAGTGTTCGGATACCAGAGTAACTCATGATATTCCTTTTGTTGCACAGCTTTCCCTAATGTCGAATATAATCATGCAGCCCGCCCAAGGACGGGCTCGACGAGTCATCGAGCGGCTCCCTGGATTCACCGGACGTGAATTCAGCTCCGCCTGCTGCCTTCCCCTGTGCTGCGGATGACGCCGAAGTGGCGTCGCGACAAGCTCCGGGGCAAGAGGAGGTGGTCCAGGAGGAACCGCGAGGCGACCTCCCGGACTCCAGGAGTAAAGGGGACTAGACCCCCCAGGGCTCCAAGTCCGGCTTTAAGCCGGACACCGCGCCAGAATCATCAACGGTTCCGGACTGTGGCAGGCGAACTCCTGCCAAGAGGAGCAAGCCTATTGAGCCGGCGTCCTCCGTCCAACCGGAGGCGCCGGACAATCTGCTGGAGGTGCTTAAGGGCGCCTCCATCGACGAGGAGCACCGTACCATCATGAGTACGGTGGTCCAGAAGGTTCGGTCCGCCAAAAGCGGACTGACTGAAGCTTGTGCTAGCCTTCTAACAGGCTTCGAGGTAAGTAAAAATATGTAAAAATATTACCGCATAGACAGTAGCCCCTGATGCTCTGTTTAGCGTTCGGAAAGAAAAGCCGAATAGATGATCTATTAAATATCGCAGGAGTCTAACTAAAAAGGAGTCAATATACGTATGCAGGCTTCGCTGCTGGCCACCGCCGCACTGACTGCGGAGGTGGGTGCCCTGAAGCAGGGCCTCGAGCGGACCAAGCAAGAGCTCGGCCTTGCCAAACGGCTGCTCAAGGAGAAAGAAGGTAAGAGATACCTTATAGAAAAAATGCCTATAAGAAGACGCAATTGCAAAAAATGACAGGAGTACACTGCTTATTGTAGGGGCCACAACTGAGGTGGCGACCCTCAAGCAGGCTCTGTTCGAGGCCGAGAAGAAAACGGCCACGGAGTGCACCGAGCGGGAGAAATTTGAGGCGCAGGTCGGCGAGGTGCAGCAAGAGCTTCAGGCTCTCATGAAAAAACATGAGAGTTTGGAGCTCGACTCGAAGACGCGAGCGTCTGAGCTTGCTGTGGCCCTTAAAACTGGCCAATCTGCCAAGGCCGAAGCCCAGAAGGCCCTCCAGGAATTGGATGCGGTGAAAAAGATAGCGGCGGGTAAGGCATTCTCTATGCAAAGCAGACATATAAAAGTAACTACTTGTTACTTACCCGAATCCGGAGCTCTCCAGGGGCATTCGCAGATCTTCCCCGCAGCGTATTCGATGTCGCCGCATTCTACCGAGCTGAGGAAGGCAGCTCGATGGAGAAGGTGTTCTGTTCTCAGTACGCTGAGGCCGGACACCCTGTGCCCTTGAGCGACCAGCTGAAGCAGCTGGTCGAGCTCCACAAGGCGGCCAAACAAGCCCTGAAGGGCTTCATAGTTCGGCTGTGGCCTGGAGAGGCCCTGCCTGGGAGCTACTTCGGACTGGTGCGGCGGCTGGTGGAGGCTTGTCCAAGGCTCGAGGTCATCAAGCGCTCCATCTGCATCGAAGGTGCCCGTAGGGCCCTTGCCCGTGCAAAGGTGCACTGGGGTAAGCTGGACGGTGAGAAGCTTGTGAGGGACGGGCCGCCGCCGGGGAAGGAGCATCGCAAGCCCGAGAACTATTACAACGATGTTCTGGCTGGTGCCCGCCTTATGGCGGATGAATGTACCAAGGATGTAATTTTTGAATGAACTCGCTCGTGTTATCCTGTGCGCTGAAAACTTGTTCATATGCGCTAATCAATGCTTGTTGAATTTAAAATATTACTTTCTGAGAGATGGCCAGTCGTCGGCTTCTGCCCCCATGCCACTAGTACTGGGGTGTTCGCGATAAACCTGAGCGCTCTTTTTCCCATGATTGGGTCCATTGAGGGAGGCGCTCAGCACAACGAACAAGGCAATCGTACTATAATGCTTGAACACTCTCACTTAGCCATAGAACTCTATAATTTTAAATTTCGGCGAAGCCCCTAGTATTCGGAAGACCGAGTTCGGGGCGCTATCCACGCCTTAGCCGGACAAAGCCGGTTCCTCGCTCGAAGAGGCATAAGTCTTTAAGGACTCGAAAAACCTATCGAACAGCGACCGGTCTCTCGCCACATCATGACAGTCAGTTTTAGCTTTTTCTACTGAGGTGCTCAGCCCAGCTCAACTGGGGCACAATCGCAGTAGTTCTCCTAGTGCTACCTTAGCCGATATAGTGGAACATAAGGCACCAAAACATAGGAGCTGGGCAAACCCAACTATTGACCCAAATCATGATTCGGAGCCGATGCATATAGTGCTATAAGTTCGGGGTGCCGCACTTGTGAAAGTGTACGGACTTCTCACACCATATTGATGGGTACTGAAGCCCCTGGCGTATTTTTGCCGTACCACAGTGTACGGATGCAACATGTTATTAATAAACATATATATATATATATATAAGAGGATAATTCAAAAAATAGACAAAAAGCTATGCATTGTTTATAGAAAGGCTGCTATGAAAGCGGAACGATACAAATAGTGCGATAAGCAAAATAAATTGGACTATTTAACATGTCCTGGCCAGGGGCAGGCCGCGGAATTGTATTAAAAAACAAGTATACTGCTCGCCATAGAGACCACCTGGGAGTTCCATAATGCGGCATGGCTTGTCTGCTTTCCTGGATCCTGCATCGTTTGTGCGGCAGTTGAATTGCCGAACGGGTCATCCGAAGTATGGAGTCCTGAGAGTAAGAGAAAAAAAGGAATCCGGCAGCCCCTGGTGCGGTTTAAGCCGTATTTCGGGCGTGCCGTGATAGTGCCCCTTCCCCTGTGCCCATGGTATTTCAAGAGCGTAGTTATGTACATGAAGCACTGGTTTCGCTATATCGCGAGGGCTAGGGTTGGGGACGCATTGCTACGCTAGCTCAGAACATGCCAGGCGGTCTTGTGGTAGGGTACTCCGGGCGCGCTTGACAGTGTCCGACTTTTTGAAGGCCGAACTGGAGAACTGCCTAGAGAGGCTGCTTTGTACTTCTGCTGCGAGCGCTGCCATGTGCTCCTCCGTTCGGAGGGAGCATTTAGTGTTCCCATTGACCGTGATTACTCCTCTAGGGCCTGGCATCTTGAGCTTGAGGTATGCATAGTGCGGTACCGTGTTGAATTTTGCGAATGCGGTTCGCCTGAGCAGTGCGTGATAGCCACTACGAAACGGGACTATGTTGAAGATTAACTCCTCGCTTTGGAAGTTATCCGGAGATCTGAAGACCACTTCCAGTGTGACCGAGCCTGTACAGTTGGCTTCTACACCTGGTATGACGCCTTTAAAGGTCGTTTTGGTGGGCTTGATCCTCGAGGGATCTATGCACATTTTTCGCACTGTATCCTGGTAAAGCAGGTTCAGGCTGCTGCCACCGTCCATGAGGACTCTTGTGAGATGAAATCCGTCAATGATTGGGTCTAGAACCAATGCGGCGAAGCCGCCATGACGGATGCTAGTGGGGTGGCCCCTTCGATCAAAGGTGATCGGGCAGGAGGACCATGGGTTGAACTTTGGGGCGACTGGCTCCATCGCATATACGTCCCGTAACGCACGCTTCCGCTCCTCTTGGGGATGTGGGTTGCGTATATCATGTTCACCGTCCGCACTTGCGGGGGAAATCCCTTCTGTCCACTGTTGTTCGGCGGCCTGGGCTCCTCCTCGTTGTCGCTATGCAGCCCCTTGTCTTTGTTTTCGGCTCCCAACTTGCCTTCCTGCTTGAACACCAAACAATCCCTGTTGGTGTGATTGGCTGGCTTTTCGGGGGTGCCATGTATCTGGCACAAGCGGTCGAGTATTCGATCCAAACTGGACGGGCCTTGAGTATTTCTTTTGAATGCCTTTTTCCGTTGACCGGATTTGTAGCCTCGGAATCTGGCATTAACTGCCGTATCCTCGTTGCTGTCGCTGTTAACGCGGCCCTTTTGTTTGTTTCGATGCGACCTGTCGCTTTTGTCCTTGGTATTCAAATTACCAGGGTTCTTGGTTAAATTTTTGCTGCGAGCTAGCCAGCTGTCTTCTCCCGCGCAAAAGCGGGTCATGAGTGTCGTGAGGGCTGGCATAGATTTCGGCTTTTCCTATCCCAGGTGTCGGGCAAGCCACTCGTCACGGATATTATGCTTCCGGACAGTCGACTATCTGGTTTTTCTTTGTTAGGAACTGTGTCCAGAATTACCTGGCCGATTCCTCCGGCTGCTGAATTATGTGGCTTAGGTCATCGGCGTCCGGTGGTCGCACATAAGTTCCCTAGAAGTTATCAAGGAATGCGGCTTCCAGGACCTCCCAAGAACCGATTGAGTTTGCTGGCAAGCTGTTAAGCCAATGTCGGGCCGGTCCCTTAAGTTTGAGTGGGAGGTATTTGATGGCGTGTAGATCATCACTGCGGGCCATGTGGATATGAAGGACATAATCCTCGATCCATACCACAGGATCTGTTGTGCCATCGTACGATTCGATGTTTACGGGTTTGAAGCCCTCGGGGATTTTATGATCCATTACTTCATCTGTGAAGCATAGTGGGTGTGCGGCGCCTCTGTATTGGGCTATATCACGACGCAGCTCGAAGGAGCTTTGTCTGTTGAGTTCGGCCCGGCCGGATTTATTGCATCCGGAGTGACGATCACCATCACGTGCCGTGGGGCGCCTGTGTGATCCGTAGATAGATTTTGTTTGCCTTGCCTTGTCCTCCAGTATGTCGTGCAGGTCGGGCGAATTTTCCCATGCCTTAGTATGCTTGACACGGCATCGGGGCATAGCTTGATTGGAGGGCCAAGAGGCCTCTCTGTCGCGGCCACGAGGTGGCCGGTCGGCCATGTCATGCGCTGGTAATGTAGGTGCTTCCTCCTCTAGTCGGGGTAGCAGCCTGCGCTTTGGGTAACTCTTGGAGGGGCGTTCGAGTTCATACTCTTCGGCTGCAAGGACTTCAGTCCATCTGTCAGCTAGCAAATCCTGATCAGCTCTAAGCTGTTGCTGCTTTTTCTTGAGGCTGCTTGCCGTGGTCATAAGCCTGCATTTAAAATGCTCTTGTTCAGCGAGATCCTCTGGCACGACGAACTCGTCGTCGTCGAGGCTTGCTTCGTCTTCGGAGGGAGGCGTATAATTATCATCCTCAACCTCTTGGTCCGCCGCTCTCTCATGAGGGCTGGCTTCTCTGTCCTCCTGTGCTGAATCTTGCTGGAGGGGGTGTTCTTCGGCGCTATCCGGAGTATAATTATCTCTCGTGCCGGAATCACCGTTTTTGCTTTGGCGGGATTTAGAGTGGCGCCGCTGACGCCGGCACTTGGGCTGTTTCTTAGAGGTATCGTCCCCTGCTGTTCCATCTCCATCTCCATCATTTGTAGTGTCCACCATATATATGTCATATGACGAGGTGGCCTTCCAGCGCCCTACAGGTGCTAGTTCTTGTTCGTCTCTTGCATCGTCGTCCATGCCGTCGATGTCTTCGGAGTCGAAGTCAAGCATGTCGGTTAAGTCGTTGACAGTGGCTACGAAGTGGGTGGTGGGTGGGTTTTGAATTTCCTCATCATCCGTATCCCAACCTTGCTGACCGTAGTCCGGCCAGGGCTCTCCTGATAAAGAGAGAGACTTTAGAGAATTCAGGATGTCGCCGAAGGGCGAGTGCTGAAAGATGTCTGTGGAAGTGAACTCCATTATCGGCGCCCAATCGGATTCGATCGGCAGGGCCGCAGGGGGCTCGGAGTTCGGAGAGGAATCCGGCTCCTCGAAGTCACGGGCCATGCGGAGTGCGGGGCTGGAGTTCGGCTCGATCGCCTCTGAGATCGCAGCCCCTGAGGCAGCGTCCAACCGCTGATCCTCGATTGGTGCAGTAGGCTCCGAATCAATGGTCGGAACCGATGCATGTGCGGCCTCCAAGGCGCTTTTCGGCGGCAGAGCTATATCATGCCCATCGAGACAGTGCGGCGCGCTTGGCTGTGGCTCGAATCCATCGAAGATCAAGTCCCCGCGGATGTCAGCCATGTAGTTTAGGCTTCCAAACCTGACCTGATGGCCAGGGGCGTAGCTTTCGATCTGCTCAAGGTGGCCAAGCGAATTGGCCCGCAGTGCGAAGCCGCCGAAGACGAAGATTTGTCCGGGGAGAAAAGTCTCACCCTGGACTGCATCGTAGTTGATGATCGAAGGAGCCATCGGGCCTAAAAGCAACGACACAGAGGAACTCTCAATGAAAGCACCAATGTCGGTGTCAAAACCGGCGGATCTCGGGTAGGGGGTCCCGAACTGTGCGTCTAGGCCGGATGGTAACAGGAGGCAAGGAACATGATGTTTTACCCAGGTTCGGGCCCTCTTGATGGAGGTAAAACCCTACGTCCTGCTTGATTAATATTGATGATATGGGTAGTACAAGGGTAGATTTACCACAAGATCAAGGAGGCTAAACCCTAGAAGCTAGCCTATGGTATGATTGTTGTATGATGAAGTTGTCCTACGGACTAAAACCCTCCGGTTTATATAGACACCGGAGAGGGTTAGGGTTACACAAAGTCGGTTACAATGGTAGGAGATCTTGAATATCCGCATCGCCAAGCTTGCCTTCCACGCCAAGGAAAGTCCCATCCAGACACGGGACGAAGTCTTCAATCTTGTATCTTCATAGTCCTGGAGTCCGGCCGAAGGTATAGTCCGGCTACCCGAACGCCCCCTAATCCAGGACTCCCTCACTTATTCTTACACAAGTGAACTTATCATAGATCATAAAGCGGCAGGTATCTACAAGTCTAGGATGCGGCAGTAGCACGGTGCAAACTGAAGACTTGGTAAAGCTGTACAACATCGTTCACATAAAAAGCCTATCGTTGCTTCTCTGGGATAACGAATCTTTGATGCCCTCGACATGTTCCGGAACATATTTCACATGCTTCTTATCTTCCCTGAGGCTCAAAAAACATGCAACTAGAGGATGAATTACCGTCTTCATGGCAGCGGCAGAGATGCTCGTTCGCGTTGCACGGCTCCAGGTGACCCATGACGCTGTACCACGAGTCTGTGATCCATCACAAGAAATCATCCGTTACCAAGTGCCGAACTTTACACCGATGGAATTTCGCAATGGAGCAGCCATTAACAACAGCAAGAATGCATACATACCGTAGGGGAAATCCTTGTTCTTCCGCCACTGTATCTCGAAGTGGTCACCGGGGCGGAGGTCCTCCAGGCAGGCCGAGGCGTGGAGGTCCTGCGCCGGCGCAGTGAAGAAGGGTCCCCCAGCGTCGCAGGTGTCGTTCCTCTGGTCGGTGGCGAACGCGACGGCGACCGAGGCTGTGAGAGCCGGCGAGGTAGAGGCGGAGGAATGGCACATAGAAGCCATGGACCGCGGAGGCGGAGGAAGGGCCCCGCCGCTCCGCCCCTAACTCCTCCTTCATCTGCCGCTGTGTGGGTGTGGTTCTAGAGGACGACGGTGGCAGATCTGGGCGCCGCCTGAGCAGCTTGGGAAGGGGAGAGGGTGGAGGCAGCAGCAGTTCACCGATGCGAGAGAGCCCGGGGTTGGAGAAGAGGAGGACAGCGGCGGCGGGGTTGGGGGAGAGGAGTTGGTCGGTGGCGAGGCTGGGGCTTGGGTTGGGGAATCGGGAGAGGAGGAGGAAGTTTGGCAGGGTGGGGGCGGGATGGTGAGCGCTGCGACTGGGATGGGGAAAGAGGGGCCGGTGACGGAGGGATGTCGTCGTCGATCTGGATTCTGGATCGGGGAGAGAGGGAGAGAGAGGCGGCGACGGAGGGACGTCGTCGTCGATCTGGATTCTGGATCGGGGAGAGAGAGGCGGCGGCAGGTGTGTTCTCGGTGAGAGGGGGAGAGAGAGGCGGCCAGGGGTTGCTAGGGTTTTGTTTGGGCTACTGAGACCAAGTGAGAGACGTTGGATTCGCCAAGTGTGGACGGTTCAGATTGGCTAAGGGGGTGATCCATGAGAATAGTCCTGATTGGTTCGAAAAGTCTGTGATTTAAAATAGTTTCCAAAAGCTAAAAATAGAGTGATTTTGTGAAGAAGCTATCAAAAATATTTTGCAAAAGGGCACCACACAAATTTTCACTAGATTTATACCACATTTAATGGATGAGCACCAATTTGTATGCATTTCGGATCTTTCTAGCTACATTTAATCATTTTTCGAGTGCCTAAAAGGAGGTTTTTTTGTGAAGGACCTCCCAAATAATTGTTGCAAAATTGGACCAAATCATTTTTCGAAAATACTAGGACATATTTAATGCACAATTGACTAAATGGTTGGGTGCAAAAAGTTTTGATCCACCTCTCGTGAAAAAGACAAATTTCCACCAATTTAGTTGAAAGCGGGTCAAATTTGAACTGCAGCTACCTTGTAGTTTGCTCTTTATTTTTTCCAAAAATCATTTATAGGTACGTAAGTATCTATTTAATCAGAGAAATACCAAAAAAATCCCAAGATTCAACCACTAGCTAGGAACGGTCATTCCTGCCGTTTTGACCGCATTCTGAAACGGGCATAAAAAATTCAAAAAAAATCAAAAAATTTGGAAACCTTCGCATTGTGTCATTACATGTGGCCAAGTTCCCAGAAAAAATAACAAACTTGTAATGACAATTATTTTAAAAAAGTGTTCTCAGAAACGAGCTATCACGTATGGAGCTTAATGGCTTTCAAGCCAAATGATCAATCTTATGGCCACATTCGTGGCATAGTTTGTTCAAATGATCTCATATTGTGCACAAGGGTGCATATTGGAATGGAAAACAATGTTGCCTAAGGAAGTTTTCATTTTTCTTCGGACGAAAAAACCATTTTTCATTTTTCGAGTGCCCAAAAGGAGGTTTTTTGTGAAGGACCTCCCAAATAATTGTTGCAAAATTGGACCAAATCAATTTTTTAAAATACTAGGACATATTTAATTCACAATTGACAAAATGATTGGGTGCAAAAAGTTTTGATCCACCTCTCGTGAAAAAGACAAATTTCCACCGATTCAGCTGGAAGCGGGTCAAATTTGAACTGCAGCTGCCTCATAGTTTGCTATTTATTTTTTCCAAAAATCATTTCTAGTTACATAAGTACCTATTTAATCAGAGAAACACCAAAAAAATTCAAGATTCAACCACTAGCTAGGAACGGCCATTCCCGCCGTTTTGACCGCATTTTGAAACGGGCATAAAAAATTCAAAAAAAATCAAAAAATTGGGAAACCTTCGCATTGTGTCATTATATGTGGCCAAGTTCCCAGGAAAAATAAAAACTTGTAATACGGCAATTATTTTAAAAAAGTGTTCTCAAAATCAAGCTATTACGTGTGGATATCAATGGCTTTCAAGCCAAATGATCAATCTTATGGCTACATTCATGGCATAATTTGTTCAAATGATCCCATATTGTGCACAAGGGTGTATATTGGAATGGCAAACAATGTTGCCTAAGGAAGTTTTCATTTTCTTTGGACGAAAAAACCATTTTCCATTTTTCGAGTGCCCAAAAGGAGGTTTTTTTGTGAAGGACCTCCCAAATAATTGTTGCAAAATTGGACCAAATCATTTTTATAAAATACTAGTCCATATTTAATGCACAATTGACAAAATTGTTGGGCGTCAAAAGTTTTGATCCACCTCTGGTGAAAAAGACAAATTCCCGCCGATTTAGTAGGAAGCGGGTCAAATTTGAACTGCAGCTGCCTCATAGTTTACTATTTATTTTTTCCAAAAATCATTTATAGTTACATAAGTACCTATTTAATCATAAATACATGGTTTGATGGCGATACGTCGAAGTTTGGGCGGTGGCCAAGGCCCCCAACTCTAGAGCGCGTAAACTCGCATGCCCGACGCGTGGTCACCGCGTGACCGTGGCGTTGCCATGTGTTCTGGGCAGCCTAGGCATGTCTAGTGGGTTGGGCACTCCCTAGGTAGTTTCAAGTAAGAAAATTACAACATAAGATTCTCACAAGGAGACCGATCGATGCTCAAACATGAATTAGCAGCCAAGTGTTTGATTAGCGGTACGGGAAATGCACATGGCCAATGGGCGTGAGTTTTTGCTGAGGATGATCATCTACTAAGAAGAATGTCTTCACAAATTTTCAGATCAAAAGGAGGATCCTAGGTGGTACTTGCTTTGCAAAGTACCACACTGGACAGAAATATGAATGTTGAAGCTGGGCTCAAAATAATGAATGGATTGAGCTGAAATTTGGTGGACGATGGTTATTTGGGCATTGGAAAGCACCATAGAAAATTGATACCATTTGGACATGCCAAAGTGGTACTTCCTTCACAATGCTCTTCTATGGACAGAAACTTGGGAAAATAGTGAGAGAAATTGGATGAATTAAATGAGCTCAAATTTGGTGTAGGTCAGTTACATAGGTATGGTTATGCCTTGGTAGATTTTCAGATCATTTGGGTAAGCCTAGCTAGTACTTACTTCACAAAGCTTCTCTCGAGGTAGAAACTTTGAAAATTTCCTGAGAAAGATTGACTAGGAAAATGGAGCTGAATATTATCATGTGGCAATGATTTGGGTATGGAAGAGTGCCCAAAGAGTTTGAGGTTAATAGGAGGGGTCTAGATAACACTTGCTTTGCAACGTGCCAATTTGGCCATAAAATATAAATTGAACCTGGGCTCACATAGATAATTTGCCTGAGCTGCAATTCGGAGGAGGGTGATAATTTGGGCATATGAAGAAACTAAATAAATTTTATGTCATTTGGATATATAAAAAGGTACTTCCTTCACAATGCTTCTAGGTGGACAAAAACTTTGGAAATTTGCCGAGGAAGATTTGCTAGGCAAGTGGAGCTGAATTTTGTCATGCGGTAATGATTTGGATAGGAAAGAGTGCCCAAAAATTCCGAGGGCAATCAAGAATATATAAATAGCACTTCCTTCATAAAGTGCTGTCATGAAAAGAATAGGAAAATGCATATTGTTGAATTAGTTTTGAACTAGGCAAGGAAGGATTTTTACATATTTGATGAAGATATGACCCAAAGAATTTATGAGATTTTTTTGGGAATTTTGGGAATGACAAAAATATAGGTTGCTTCACAACCTAGGGCAAAAACTGCCACATGGACATGACACATAGGCAAAACTGATGAGGTGGCGCCTAGTCATAGCAACCCACCACAATTTACAAGGTTATGACCATCTATATTGGTCATGATCAGCTAGAAATAAGGCATCAGACCAGTGCTATCTGCTTTATGACCATTTCGTGTAAGGAAATTACGACCTTTCTGACCAAAATGGTCGTTATAGTTTAGGTTTTGGAGCCCCCCGAACAACTTTTGACCAATTGGTCTGAAATGGTTATAGATCAATGACCAATTCTTCCAGGGTCACTAACAGAAGGTCACAAGTTGACATATTTCTTGTAGTGTTAGGAGATAGAAAATATAACTTGGGGGCCATTGTTGCATGCAGGTTGCATAATAACAAAATTAAGGGAGATTTCTTTGGTGGAATTTACGCAACCCATTTAGCTGATTTTCTTGAGATACCCATACGTGGAGATGATATTGAGTTACCTCCTGCTTATTTAGATTATAATGCCATGGTTCGTCATCAGTTTGTTGAGAGGAACAATCAGTTCCTCCAGTACCGACTAATCTTTGACAGACGACACACCTATCACGTCGCTCTCCCAGCTCCTGCCTTCTTTGACTTTTAGGCAAAAGGGAGATATGCTATAACCAGGGAGGAGGCGACCGAGTACAAGAGGAGGACGGAGGCAGCTCACCTCCAAGCTGCAGCTCGTCAGGCAATAGCTGATGCATCTTAGTATCACCCCAGCTTCAACTTCGGATATCCACCAGGCCATCCATGGGCATAGACCAACTTAGGCTAAAAGCCTAAGCTTGGGGGAGTACGTATTTCTCACCGACATTACATTCATGCTCACACACTCATGCTAGTTGTTGGTGCTCATACTTTTTCATTGTATCATCCATGCTAGTTTATTTTCTTTTTAAGCTTTCTTCTTGTGTGTTTGAGAAATCTTAAGAAAAACCAAAAAAAATTAGTTGTAGCTTTCAGCTAGTTTACTTTCCATGCATGTAGTAGTAATTAAAAACGAAAACCCAAAAAGATTTCTCGTTCTTCTTTTGCTTGTTGGGAGCTTTCCCGTGTAAATAGTTTTATTTCTTTCTTGTTCTTTGGCGGGTTGAGAGGAGAAGACCAAGATTAAAATGTTGAGTGGCTCTCATATGCATTATTGTTGATCTAACAAAGAGCCCATATTACCTTGTCTTCTCCCTTGAATTGAATGCTTGTAGATTCCAACTTAGTCCAATGCACGTGCACTATCATTATTTTCCACACTATTCGGTCCTCAAGTGAAGGGCAATAATGATGATTATATGATGAACTTATTGAGATGAGAAAAGCTGGTCTGAACTCGACCTCTCTTGTTTTTGTAAATATGATTAGTCCATCATTCCTAATTCAGCCTATTATGAATGAAACATGTCTGCAATGACAATTAGAGATTATAGTTGCTTATGCCATGCTTAATTAGCTAGAATTTTATAATGGTTTATCTTGCGTGCCAACATGCTATTAAAATGGTTGTGATGTGGTATGATGGGGTGGTATCCTCCTTTGAACGATTCGAGTGGCTTGACTTGGCACATGTTCACGCATGTAGTTGAAACAAAATCAACATAGCCTCCACGATATTTATGTTCATGGTGAATTATATCCTACTCATGCTTGCATTTGGTGTTGATTAATTTTAATGCATGTTCATGACTGTTGTCGCTCTCTAGTTGGTCGCTTCCCAGTCTTTTTCTAGCCTTCACTTGTACTAAGCAGAAATACTGCTTGTGCATCCAACTCCATAAACCCCAAAAGTTATTCCATATGAGTCCACCATACCTTCCTATATACGATACCTACCTGCCGTATCAAGTAAATTTGTATGTGCCAAACTCTAAACCTTCAAATAAACATTCTGTTTTGTATGCTCGAATAGCTCATATATCAACTAGGGCTGTCTGTATCCTCCATGCTAGGAGGGTTATTTTCAAGAGGAGTGGACTCCGCTCCCCACTCACGAGAACAGGGCTGGTCACCGGGATGCCCGGTCCCATGCTTTAAGCAAAGCAAATCAAATCAAAATAATTGCAAACAAAACTCCCCCAGGATTGTTGTTAGTTGGAGGCACCCGTTGTTTTGGGCAAGCCATGGATTGATGCTCGTTGGTCGTGGGGGAGTATAAACTTTACCATTCTGCTTGGGAACCGCCTATAATGTGTGTAGCATGGAAGATATCGAGATCTCTCGGTTGTTATGTTGACAATGAAAGTATACAGCTCAAAATATTATTCTTATCTATTTCAAAACCGAGCTCTAGAACCTCTACAAATCCCTGCTTCCCTCTACGAAGGGCCTATCTATTTACTTTTATGTTGAGTCATCACCCTCTTATTAAAAAGGCACTAGTTGGAGAGCACCAGTATCATTTGCATCAATTACTATTAATCTATATTGAGTATGACTTGAATGGATCTCTTTTACCATGAATTACAATGTTTAGTCAGTCCTTGATCTTTAAAGGTGCTCTGCATTTATGTTTTGTAGTCTCAGAAAGGGCTAGCGAGATACCATCTTGTTATATCATATTATGATTGTTTTGAGAAAGTGTTATCATCCGAGATCTATTAGTATTGCTCGCTAGTTGATTATGCCATTGATATGAGTAAACATTAGACCTAAGTGTTATTGTGAATATGGTTAGTCATAATCTTTGCTGAAAACTTGAATGCTAGCTTTACATATTTACAACAACAAGAGCAAACAGGGTTTGTAAAAGTTTTACTTTATCACTTTCAGTTTATCAACTGAACTGCTTGAGCACAAGCAAAGGTTTAAGCTTGGGGGAGTTGATACGTATCCGTCGTATCTACTTTTCCAAACACTTTTGCCCTTGTTTTGGACTCTAACTTGCATGATTTGATGGAACTAACCCGGACTGACGTTGTTTTCAGCAGAATTGCCATGGCGTTATTTTTGTGCAGAAACAAAAGTTCTCAAAATGACCTGAAACTTCACAGAGATTATTTTTGGAATATATAAAAAATACTGGAAGAAGAATCCACGTCAGAGGGCCCACACCCTGTCCACGAGGGTGGGGGCGCGCCTACCCCTGGGTGTGCCCCCTGCCTCGTGGGCCCCCTGACGCTGCACCGACCTCAACTCCAACTCCATATATTCGTGTTTGGGGAGAAAAAATCAGAGAGAAGGATTCATCATGTTTTACGATACGGAGCCGGCGCCAAGCCCTAAACTCTCTCGAGAGGGCTGATCTGGAGTCCGTTCGGGGCTTCAGAGAGGGGAATCCATCGCCATCGTAATCATCAACCTTCCTCCATCACCAATTTCATGATGCTCACCACCATGCGTGAGTAATTCCATGGTAGGCTTGCTGGACGGTGATGGGTTGGATGAGATTTATCGTGTAATCGAGTTAGTTTTGTTAGGGTTTGATCTCTAGTATCCACTATGTTCTGAGATTGATGTTGCTATGACTTTGCTATGCTTAATGTTTGTCACTAGGGCCCGAGTGCCATGATTTCAGATCTGAACCTATTATGTTTTCATGAATATATTTGAGCTCCTGATCCTATCTTGCAAGTCAATAGTCACCTACTATGTGTTATGTTCCGGCAACCCCGAAGTGACAATAATCGGGACCACTCCTGGTGATGACCATTGTTTGAGGAGTTCATGTATTCACTATGTGTTAATGCTTTGGTCCGGTAATCTATTAAGAGGAGGCCTTAATATCCCTTAGTTTCCAATAGGACCCCGCTGCCACGGGAGGGTAGGACAAAAGATGTCATGAAAGTTCTTTCCCATAAGCACGTATGACTATATTCAGAATACATGCCTACATTATATTGATGAATTGGAGCTAGTTCTGTGTCACCCTATGTTAAAACTGTTGCATGAATAATTGCATTTGGCATAATTCTCCATCACCGATCCAATGCCTACGAGCTTTCCACATATTGTTCTTTGCTTATTTACTTCTCCGTTGCTACTGTTACTATCACTACAAAACCCTAAAATATTGCTTTTGCTACCGTTACCACTACTACCATATTACTTTTCTACTAAATACTTTGCTGCAAATATTAAGTTATCCAGGTGTGGTTGAATTGACAACTCAGCTGCTAATACTTGAGAATATTCTTTGGCTCCCCTTGTGTCGAATCAATAAATTTGGGTTGAATACTCTACCCTCGAAAACTGTTGCGATCCCCTATACTTGTGGGTTATCAAGCACCCAACATGCTGCAGCCACAACTCGAGTGCCCCCCTCGGCGGCATCTCCTTAGCAAAGAATCACGGGAACCGGATCCAGGTGCACGGCGGCATTGCCTCCCATATCACGAACTCACGCGAGGAGCCCTCAGCGTGGGTTCACGAGCCGGTCGGCCGCATAGCCCCATCTTGGCCACCGGTGGTACAGAAGGAGCAGGAAGCCCTACGCGCGGGTGTACAGAGGGAGCGGGAAGCCGGGCGGTAGCCGTTCGTACCAGGGCCGCATCACCTTCTACCTCTCCCTGGTGCCGCGAGGGCAGTTGAACCTCTTCTTGGGCGGAAGCAGTTCGTGCTCCTCCCAAGGGGCCTTCCCCTTTTCCGCCACGGAAATCCTCCTGATCGGTGCCATGGGAACTACAGCAAGACGGTGATGCAAGAAAGAGGAAGAAGAAGCGGGCGATGAGAAGACGGAGATGAGCAAGAGGGGTTCTGCCCCTCCTCTCATTTATAGCCTGCGGGAGGCCAACCGCCAGCTTCCACGATCCCAGGCAATGATGGTTTTCTCTGCATGCAGTGAAGTCTCGTCAATTCGGACGGTTGCCGAGGTAGCGTGGGGAAGCGGAGGCACCCACATCCCATCAATCACCACATGTCGACAAAGGCCGCAGGCGGTTAGGGCCCGCGGCACTCTGCACTTGCCCTTTGGCTTCGCCTCGAAGCCAAGTACGAGCACGCCTTGGGCTTGGGGGCTACTATCAGCATCCTGGGAACAGAGGTACCCACAATTGCTTGCCTGCGGCCCATAGTGTGGCTCTGACGACGGCCCAGTACGGCCCAGCTTCAGCAAGCAACAACCAAGACCCTTGCGAGGGGCCAAGCCTCGCGAGGCGGACGACACCAAGACCTCCCTAGGGGGCGGCCTGAGGGAGTCCTGGACTAAGGGCTCCTCGGGCGTCCGGCCTGTTATCCATGGGCCGGACTGATGGGCTGTGAAGACATCACTACAAAAAAAATACACTTCCGTGATGATACATGTTTGTCATAGTAGGTCGCTTTTTTTGTCATGCATGTACATCCATGACAAATTTATGACAGAATCAAGATAGTCATACATGTGCTGTCGTAGAAGTGTTCCATGACATTACCAAAATTATCATCACAGAAGTGTCCACTTCCATGACGATAAATCGCGCGTCACAGAAGTGCTTTCGTCAAGGGTGACCGACACGTGGCATCCACCGTAACGGAACGCCGTTAAGCTATCGGGTCGGGTTTTGGATCCGATAACCCGTTAACAGCCCCGACCAATGGGGATTTTCCACGTGTAAAATCATCATTGGCTGGAGGAAACACGTGTCGGCTCATCGTTGGGACAGATGTCAACCACTCATTGGACGGAAGGCGCCTATGATACGTCGACACGTGGCACGGCCCAACAGAGGCCCATTCCTGTGAAAAGGCCGGCCCGTTTGACTTGGTCAAAAGCTGGCGGGCCGGCCCATGGAAAGCCTGTTAACGGCCTGTTCGAATATAGCCCATTTACAGCCCGCTAACCCAAGGCCCGTTACACCCTATCC
The DNA here is from genome assembly GCF_018294505.1 of Triticum aestivum. Classification (NCBI taxonomy): domain Eukaryota; kingdom Viridiplantae; phylum Streptophyta; class Magnoliopsida; order Poales; family Poaceae; genus Triticum; species Triticum aestivum. The sequence continues at coordinate 83,515,660 of NC_057806.1, read as the reverse complement.
GAATTAGGCCCAGTAGCGTCATCTGGGCCATCCAATATGATTCCAGCCCGTTTTCACTTCTGGCCCATGTATGGCCCATGACGTCTTTCGGCCCATATGAGGCCCTATGTAACTCTTGGCCTACTAACGGCCCGTGGTGAAACTGGGCCGTAATGAACAGTGTATCACTTTACACCCATTAACGGCCCGTGGTGAAACTGGCCCGTAATGAACAGTGTATCACTTTATACCCATTAACGGCCCGTTATTCCGTTGGGCCGTTTCCAGCCCATGTTATCTTTCGGCCTTCTCAGAGCCCATTTATTCTTGGGCTCATTTCCAGCATTCGTTTACTTACGGCCCGTTACTGTCATTTTCTGCTTGTGGGCCAAATTCAGCCCGTGGTTACAGTCGGCCCGTTTGTGGTCCGTTAATACGTTGGGCCGATTTCATAGCGTCATCAAATACGGCCTATTAACGATGGCCCGTTATGGTCGGCCCATGAACGGACGATTCCAACTCTAGCCCGTTTACGGCCATAATGCGGTCTGTTTGGCCCATGTTTGGCCAATCGATTATACGGCCCGTATAAGGCCCATTGATAATACGGCCCGCAGAAGGCCCATTGTTTCTACGGCCCGTAGAAGGCCCATTGTTTCTACGGCCCGTAGAAGGCCCACTGTTTCTACGGCCAGTAGGAGGCCCAGTGTCACTACAGTAAATATTAGCCCATGGTTATTGTGGCCTAGTTTTAAAAAATAGGTTATTGCAGCCACTAGCTAACCGCGGAAAAAGAACTGCAATGACTACAAGCAAACAAATAAACAAGACAACAAGGAAATAAATAAGCAAGCAACTAACGCTAGGCTATCACGGCTATTACACATATTACATCCACTGGGCATCAAAGTTCGCCACCAGTGCAAATATAGGGAACAAAGCAGCATATCATATACACTGGTTGTCAAAGTTGGCGACCAGCGCAAATAAACGCCGCAGCAAAACAAATCCAGAACTGAAACCACTTCAGAAGATCTCAAGAAACAATATCCTGGGTACCCATAATGCTGGCAAGATGCTTAGCAAGCTTATTAACTTTCTCTTGTTTGGCGCTTAAATCCTCCAGCGCTTGCTGTTGCACCAGAAAATATGCATCTGAATTCTGCAGGGACTTCCTCAGTCCTTCAGCTTCCTGTCGCAGCACATCTGATCGATGTCTTTCAACTTGAAGTTGAGACTCAAGAAGACGAACTGATTCAGGCAGCGAGTTCGAAGAGCTTGTGCCAGCAGTAGTGGCCAGTAACTCGAACACTACATCAAGACAGGACTTTTGGGTTCCCTCACTGTCGTCAAGATAGTTTTTATCAGCTTTCTTGGAGACCAACAGGGATGTCTCACTATCTTGAACCTTATCTGCATTACTTCCTTTACCATTGGATAACGCGGTACTGTTCTCCAATATTTTGTCCGCATTCTAAAAGAGAAACAAGCAGACACATCACATGTTTACCATGTTGTATATGAAACTCATTTTGGTAAATGAGTTCAGTAGTAAAGTGGACAGGATAACAGCATGAAACAAACATATATCTATGTACCATGGTCACTTTATGGTCTATACCATTCTAGTTTTTGTTGCCAAATCAAGATAGAGACACAGTTCAAATAATATTTGTTCAAGACAAAGCAGAATAGACAGAATATAAGTGTGGGTAACTATAGAGCAATAACAACACTTGTAATGTGCATGACATGAGAACATAACTGTTTATTCAATTGAAACTGAAATCAACATAGAGCAGGTTACAACAGCAAACCAGTTAAAGAAACAGGTTTAAAACATACCTGTTGCGCCATTGGAGTTTCAATTCCATCCTTCAAATTTGAAAATAGTTGGTATGAGTAAATACAGTCATGCAAGAGCAAAGGAGTATGAACCATAGCTACAGAACCTGACCTGAGAACAAATCTTCTTCTCCTTTAAGCGTTGAGTTGGGATTCGGAGTGGTGGTCCTCGTGCTTTGGGCACTGCAGTTCCCTTACTAACTGCTCGTGTTTGGGTGCTCTGTGGTGGAGACGGTGCTGTGTCAACTGGAACTGGGTTACTATCTGCCGGGGTTGGGGTTAGAAGGGGTGTAGCTGGTTCTCTGTCCAACTGGGTAGGGGTACAATCTGCGAGAGTCTGGGTTATGTGTGGTGGATCTGGTCCTTGGGCAAGTACAACCGTGGTTCTATCTGCATCAACTGGTAGCACTATCTTTTCTGAAGACCGTGTTGTTACTCCCTTAGATACTGCCATCACGCTCTCCAATTCAAATGGCTGATAAACAAGAAAAGTAATTGAAAGTATAGACATTGTATGATAGACAGGTGCAATGGATAGTGGGGAATAAAAGAGGGCATGAAATAATTCATATTTATGTTGTCTAACCAAACAGGATAGCATGACACAATTTCACATATATGATGGCTAACTAAACAGGATAGCATGACACAATTTCACATTATGATGGCTAACTAAAAAAGATGGAAAGACATAGTTCAAAATATGAGACTATGTAAACAGGATGACATGACATAACTATATAATGTGTTTATTAAATAGGTTGGCATGCCATAATTCACATACATTCACGGATAGAATGCCATAATTCAAAATATGATGACTGTAAACACTAAACAGGATGAGATGATATAACTATATGATGTCTTTATTAAATGGGTTGCCATGCCATAATTCAGATAGATGATGTGTATGTACTATGTAAACATGATGGCATGATATAATTCAAATATATGATTTATATAGTAAGCAAGTAAGCAGATGGCAATCCATATATGATGTAAAAACTAAGCAATGCAAGACAACATGCATGACATGGGTAATATAACCCTGCCAAGTTTGAGCATAGACCTCAGGGGGAAAATAGGACTGGTCATCAGTCTCTGAATCCTCCTCTGAGGAGCTCTCTGTAACCAGCAAGATGTCTGCTTCAGCAGGTAGCATTGTCTGCTCTGAATACCTTGTTTTCACTCCAGATACTTCCATCACCGCTTCAAATGGCTGATGCACAGGAAGAGTAGTTGAATATACAAACGTTGTCGCCAAATGGAACACGTAATACAAAAAAATGATAGCATGATATAATTCACATACATGATGATTGGCTAAACAGCATGGCATTGCATAATTCACATATATAATGCCTTTGCAACAAGATAGCATTGTATAATTCACATATATAATGTCTTGCAACAAGATGGCAATGCATAATTCACATATATGGTAATTAGACACTGAACAGGTGGCATTCACACAAAGCATGTCTAAACTAATCAAATGACATAGCAATGCGAGACACCATACGCACGATATGAGCAACATAACCCTGCCAAGTTAGAGCATACACCTCGGGGGGGGGGATAGGACTGGTCATCTGTCTCTGAATCCTCCTCTGAGGAGCTATCCGTAACCAGCGAGATATGCGCTTCGTCAGATAGCATAGTCTGCTCTGAAGACCTTGTTTTCACTCCAGAATTTGCCATCACCGTGTCAAATGGCTGATGCACACGAAGAGCAGTTGAATGTAATAACATTGTTGACAAATGTAATATGTAACGAAAAAAGGATGGCCTGATATAATTTACATATAAGATGACTGGCTAAGCAGGATGGCATTGCAAAATTCACATATATGATGCCTGGCTAAACAAGATGGCGTTGCATAATTCACATAAACGATGAATAAACTAAACAGATGGCATTCGCACAAAGGATGTCTAAACTAAGCAGATGACATATTTGATGTATAAAGTAAGCAATGCAAGACACCATATGCATGATATAACCAACATCAGCATGCCAAGTTAGAGCGAAGACCTCAGGGGGTAAATAGGAGTTGTCTTCTCCTTCTGAATCCCCCTCAGAACAGATATCTTCCTCTCGATTACAATCCGAAATGCGTGGAGGGGGGCTGCCTTTGCGCCTACCATGGAGCGACGTCTGCATGAAATTTTATTGCCACACAAGGCTCGTCTCTTTTGCTCTACATGTTCAGTTCCATTGTTTACAATAACTGTCATGCATAGGAATAAAACATAGTGAGATTATGTAAGGAGTGCATGCAGAAATCCAGAGTGATGGTAGCAACCTGTGGATAGACCCAAAACCAATAATAGCAGGCAGATAATGGCTTCAGTTAAAAAATACAGATAATGGCTTCTTTACTGTTTGTTTCCCACCCAACATGAAACTCATAGTAGACACCGGAGATTAACCAGATAGTAGATAGATACTATTGATAGCGGCCCCGATATGTACCCCACAACCATTTAAAAACTCAAGTTTGACCATTAGTTTGGAGCTGACTCAGAGTCTAATCGGTGAACAGGACGATAAAGTAGCATGTAATATTAAGCGATGCATAACGTAAGCAGACACGAAAGAGTGCGACCTCTCTTGCGGACCCGTGTAGTCCTCGAGGTCATCTGCTCGGTTGATGATGGTAGTGCAGTTTTCATGGCTGCCAGCGGCGGGGAAGAAGATCTGAGGCGGCGAAAGACAGTCTGGAGGCCGGATCCCTGCTGTGCTGGACCCTTCTGTCGTTGGAGCAGCTGAGCTGGGGTGGACGACGGCGCAGCAGGAGCGGGACAAACCACGCAAGGTTTTCTTTGACAACTATCTGTAAGAGAAGTAATTCTGTAAGGGCTCGTTTGAATTGGAGGATTACAACAATGCAGGGATAGGAAATAGACAGGAATAGGATAGGAATGCACGTGCAAAACAGAGAATTTAAAAACACAGGATTTCTGCCAATCTGGGTGTTTGATTCACAACAATTGGAAGATCACAGGATGCAAAGAAGCATGGTGAGATTAAGTCAAACCACAAGAAAATGTACGGTTATAATGCTATTATGCTACTATCTCTTAGTCTTGTGCTTCATGAATAGGAATTTGAAAAGGAGGACAAGTGAAAATTAAAATTCCTACGTTTTTTCTTTCAAGGAGACACTAAAGGAACAAATCCGTGTGCTCAGTGGACAATATATATAACATGTAGAGTAAAAAAGAGATGCAACAAGTGTACAACCTCTTTGGCGAAGCCATGTCGATCTCAGCGTGATTGGGTTGGCCGGTGAGGATGCTCCGGCTGACTTGGCTGTCGGAGGAGGGGAAGAAGATCTTAGGCGTCTGGAGATGGAGCCCGAGGTACTGCTCCGCTGTGATGGAGGGTTTCGTCGTTGGAGCAGCTCCGGTGAGTTGTACGACGCCGAGGCTGAAGCAGGACAAGAGAGACAACGAACAACGTTAACCTGAGTGGAATTCTAATAGCATCTCCAATACATGACGTAAAATACATAACCACAAAGTGCTAGATGTAAAATACATCAGCCGCTCATCTCTGAACTTAACTGTCGAAACTGAATTTAACTGTCGAAACTGAACTTAACTGTCGAAACTGAATTTTGCTGTCGAAACTGAATTTTGCTGTCGAAACTGGACGCACTAGCAAGGTGAGGCTACACGTCGGTCGACTGACTTTTTCATCTCTGGTCAGTCGATTTTGCAGCCGTTGGATACGAAATCAAGGGCCTGCGGTTCATCTTCAACCTCCACCCCCTGAGCCGGCCAAACAGCAGCCCCCCCCCCGCCCGCGGTGCGCCGCCCCGCCCGCCCCGAAAACACTCCCCACCGCCGGTCCGCCGCCGCCCCGGCCATCCCTCTAGGCCCCCCCCGTGTCAAGCTTTTTCCCCGGTGATCCCCACGCCACCGCCCCGCCAACGCCCCGCCACCGCCGGCGACCACCGCCCCCATCCTGAACCCTAAGATAGATAGTGGGGTACCTCTCCGGCGAGCCCCCCTCCCCGCTGCGGCTGGTTCTTCCTTCACCCCGGCGGCATCGGAGTGAAGTGTAGCTAAATCGGAGAAGCATCGCAAGCAAGAGCAAGAGCGAGAGCAGCAGCGCGAGCAAGAGCAATAGCAAGAGCAGACCAGGCAGGGGACCGAGAGCAAGAGCAGAGCAGCAGCGCGAGCGAGAGCTAAAGCAGCAGCAGGTCCTACTGATGTGGACGTCGCCGCCGAGGGAGCGACGCCGTGGAGGAAGTGGCCGGCGACGCCGCCGTGGATGGAGCCGCGCCGTGTCGGCTCGGGACCGAGCGCCGGCAGCACCGTGAGATCGAATCAAGAAGAAAATGCGGCGATTAGTGTACAACCTCTTTGGTGGCGCCGATTAGGCCGCAGCTTCATCCGAGGAAACGGTGATGATGATGCTCTTCCGGTGGTGCAGGTGAAGACGGCGGTGTGGGAATGGAGGTGGCGCGAAAGACGAGGGGAACGTCGGGGCAGCTCCTTGGAGGTGGAGGACGGGGTGGCTGAACCGGCGGGACGATGAGATCGACGACGGATCCTCATCCGGTACGGTGGATGAGGGACGTCGAGGTGTTGCTGTGGACGACGTCGTCGGGGAAGAGGCTCCGGCTGGGTGGCGGACGGAGCAGGGTGTGGGGTTTCGTCGCGGGTTTTCGCGGCCTCGGTGTACGAATGGGTGGGCGGATGGGATGGCAGTGGGGAACCATGGCTTAGAGACGCGCTTGTCCGAAATGTGGGGTAAGTTACGAAAGTACCCCCACCGATTTGAGGCGGTTCTTTCGGTTCAGGGGTACCACGGGCATTTCGCGTGTCGGGATTTCACAGGAGGTGGGAGTTTTCGCGCGCGTTGTAATTTCGGAATAGCAAGGCGCGGGTTGAGATGGAGGGAGTTGTCGGAGCACAACGAGACAAAGATATATCTTAAATATTTCGGGCTAACAAGGCGCGGGTTGAAATTTCCGGACAAGCCTAACGTGTACTGTACCAAATCAATGCGCCCTACAAATGTCATTCAAAACTTTGAATTCATGTTATGTTCAATTAAAATATTTCGCTACGTGTATAATGCATGCAACCTACTACTCAAATGAACGTTTTAGTGCATTCCAAACGTATATACTACCGCTTCAATATGAACTAAATTTGAATTCGTTTCTCTATTTGAATAAGATCTACAGTAATGATTGTTGTGAAGTCAAAGCATTTGAATTCGTTTCTCTGTTTTAATAAGATCTACAATCATCATTATTGTCAAGTTAAACCATCGTTTGTGTATTATCTTCACAGCACACCACATGATTAGTCTCGAGTTACATATGAACTATGTGTACTATATGAACTCGAACTAGATTTTTTGAATCCACTTTATTTTGATTTCAAATCACATTACATTTCTAGCTCTAGCTAGATCTTCATAATCTAAACCATGTCTCATATGTATAATGTGTTTATCACATTATGTATGGTGCCCCGCCCCATACGCCTACAAGTATTTAGATGTGAGTTGCAAACACCACACATTACCACAAATTCAAATAAAATGTGAGAATGTTCGATATATAGTATTGTTTAGATTGTTCGATATTTAGTTGTAAGCTGCAAACGCCACACATTATCACAAATTCAAATAAAATGTGAGATTGTTTGATGTATAGTATGGTTTAGATTGTTCGGCATTTAGCTGTGAGTTGCAAACACCATGCATTATCACATTATGGTATAACATGTGCACAACACGTGTATCACCGCTATATTCATGCATGCAATGTTTAAAACACTATGATCTCCTATTCAAATATATGAATCCGCTTTCATATCAAATTATGATCTTTGTTAGTCTCTTACACCCACACAATCCTCTAACCTTTGTAGCTACCACTAACTTTCTCTCGTGCATGCACACGCCCTCCTCGCCCTCCCCCTCCCTCGGCATTCTATCCACCGGGCACATTCATTTTTTTCTTTAGGTCGTTCTCCCAGAGTCTCCACAACTCCTTTCCGACACACACCGATCGATAAACCTCTCCAGCGATGCCTGCCTACAACATACAAACACACCTTCAATCTCCTCCTTTATGTGTCCTTGCCTCGTGTCTCTCATACGGTCAGACACACGTGTAAACTCTCGCCCCTCTTTTCATCGCTCTCTCACAACCGCACACTCCTCCCCCTATCTAGCTAGTAGTTGGGCCTCTCGCACCACCTCCTAGCTCCATTCTCTCTGTCTATCCGTCTCGCTGGGCCTTATTAGCCTCTAACAAATGGACGTACACCGACCGATCTCTCGCTATACATATAGCTAGCTAGGTCCTTATAACTTGTTTTTACCCACACGTCAATTGATCTAGCTCATTAGTTGTGTCTCTCCCTTCCTTCGACAAACTACAATTGATCTAGCGATCTAGTTAGGTTTGCTTACCAAACACATGGTTCCCCTTCATTATCCATGGATGCGTCCCGACAGATCTATCACGCACAGGCACACACAGAAACACATCCCCACTCTTATTGATAACATTGCAGTTCCACCCTCAGTTTGTCTAGTAGGCCTCTCCCACCATCTTCGAGAAGCAACTCCATCACCCATCCAGCACTCTACCCCTCTCCCTCCCTATCTCTCTCCTCTATCTCTCTCCCATCATATTTCCCGTCCTTCAGTTATGTATGGATGTCGACTGATCTCCCTCAAGACATAGTCGGGTCTCTCCATCTCAACACATATACGAGTCGTTCTACCTCTATAGTTAGGCCTCTGCCTACGCCTCGCACCACCCCCTCCCCACCCACACACACCGATACATCGAGCGCTCTAGTCATGTCTCCCTGCCACACACAAACTTGACGTGTGCCCTCTAATGTTCCGGTAGGCCAGTCGCCCTATATCTTTGACTTGTACACACACACAATTTCGATGGCTCTCTTCATCGATCTCGCACCCACCCACTTGATCCTCTCTTCGACTCTATCGATAGCTATGACCCCTCCCTCTCTTCTCGTGGATTTCCCGACCCTCTATGTATGATATGGATAGGCCTCCATTTCACACACATTGCATGCAAAATTTTGTTTGAGATGTCATCGACACATATTCCCACAAATAATTCACGAAATCAACCCCCACCCCACCCCCACCCAAAACAAAAAACACTCACGAACGCGGTTTGTATCTCTCACACACACCCACGTAGGTGGGGAACGTGCACGAAGAGAAGAGGTGCATGCACGGCGCACGTACTCCCGTCTCTTTCCCAACCACACCCGCGCGGGTACACGGTGGAGCTCATTTCTGTACGAAAAAGGCAGCCCATGTGGTAATTTGGCACGTGTACTGGTTGTCCACTTGGTGGAGGGAGGATCGTCTACCACGGGTGAACAAACAAATTGCGACTTGACGTGTTATGTTAAAAAAGAGGCAAACCATGTGGGGCCTACCTTAGAGGCAAGGCTCTATACACTGGAGTACTTTTGATGTGTCCTGTCAACTCGCAGAACGAGGAGAAGCTTGCTTAGTACGCCGTCTCCCCCGCCCACGGGCGCGGTGGCTCGCAGGATGAGGTGAAGCTTGCTTACTACGCCTTACGCCCGCTCCCTCGCCCATGCGCGCGGTGGCTCGCAGGACGAGGAGAAAAATTTACTACTCCCTCCGTTTACTCCTCGTCCCTACTACCTTGGTTATAGAGATTATATCATATTGTTTGGAATATATATGTCCTTTAGTAGATTTCAATATGAACTACTAGTACATACTCCAAACACTGATGTATATAGACGTATTTTAGAGTGTAGATTCACTCATTTTGCTCCGTATGTAGCACTCTCCCTCGCCCCTCGACCCTCGCCCACGTGGTGGACGTGCAGCAATTCATTCGGTCTCATATAGCCAGAACGATATATACTGCACTACCATTATTGCTCGACTTCCCGAAGAGGCGAAGAGCCAATCGCAAGGTCAATATTTTGGAGATGCCAAGCGCAAGGTTATAGGAGAACAAGTAGTAGGTGCCGCGTCATTTATAAATAAAGTTTTTTTCTTCAGTGGCACGTACGCAATATGATAGGTTCATATGGAGAGAAAAGGAGTACATAGTCAGGACGGGCCAGCCTACACGGTTGCTTGATGGGGTTGCTCTCTTCACACTCTCTCGCACAAAACGACTGTGGCCACATCTCTAACATCCCGGCGGATCACGTCCGCTTGGGGAAGGGGTGGATGCTTAGTGTAGATGCGGTGGCCGTCGCCGACGGTGAAAACCCACTGTCGGCACGTCCCGATCAGGGGTCCCCGCCGTTCTCTCTCACAAAGCCGGTGAGGTTGCCTTCGTCCCTTGCTCACTGCCGCGACGTGGGCAGTTGCCGCCTCCCGCCGCCCTCCTCAAGGTTGAGCTACGTCCCTCAGGTACAACTCCCTTTACAGCCGGCTTGCACCACTGCTCCAGCTGCCCACATCACTCCCTGTGGATATTTCTCTACTTCTTTGCCCCGCACATACCTCTACTGGCTTCTACGTACTGTATTTGTGATGAGTTTATGTCTCATCAACTAGTCCCAGTAATCTTATTCTAATCACGCTTGTTCAATTTCTTTGCCACAGGGATGCTCATCTCGATTTTGGTGAAACTGCACAAAATGATCCGATGGTCAAAAGGTTGCAAACTTCATTTATTAGGAAGCTCGAACGTTGCCAGCAAATTGAAGCCTGGTCAGGGTTCACGGTTCAAGGGCTAGGGACTGCATGGATCGTTTTTTTCTTTAGCTGCCTCTGTTCCAAAATAAGTGTCAACTTTAGTAGTAGTACAACTTTGTACTAAAGTTTGCACAAAGTTGAGAAACTTATTTTGGAACGGAGGGAGTACATATTTGCTATGATCTGTCAATCATTGAGATGCAATAGCATGCATGTTAGTCTCCTTTGTATTTGATGAAATGTTGCAACGGGCAACCTTGGACGCAAGATACATGTAACAGAAGCTGGAAGCTTCATAGCATTGTACAAATTTATCTCGCTGATAAATTACAGTACGTACTATACTAGTACTTCCTCCGTTCCTAAATATAAGTCTTTGTAGAGATTTCACCATGAACCACATGCGGATGTATATAGATGCATTTTAAGTGTAGATTCATTCATTTTGTTCCGTATGTAGTGGAATCTCTACAAAGACTTATATCTACTAGTAATAGCTAGCCCCCACTACTAGGAATTCTCTATCCTCTCCTTGAGCCACGTCATCAAAATTGATGTAGCCGTTAGATGAAGTAAATCAGTCCATAATAGCCGTCTGATCTTGACGTTGAGAGGCTCCGCACTAAGCCACATGCAAGCATGCAGAAATACCGTGTCACATGCATGTGAGTGGGTTTTAAATCACATCAACATGTCTGCATGCAAGCATGCACCGGTAGCATGCATGTAAGTGAGCTTGTAAGTCCCATTAAAATGTCAAAAAGAAAAATATAATCCCATTATGCAGTAGGAGTTCAGGAGTTGGCTGATCTTTTTTCCTTACGTGTGATGATCTAAATGATGATGGGAGTTTATTTAGTTTGGCTACCACATTTGTCATGCGGTTATAGAGTTTTTTTGTTCTATGAAATCGATAATTTTGTGCAGAGAGATATACTGCTGTTCCGCGCCAACGCGCGGGGACTCATCTAGTAATATTTAGGAACGGAGGGAGTACCATGTAAAGAGTTAGGTGTCGCACGGTGATAGTAGTGTGAGGTGGGACATGTAATCACTGAGCCTGCGTGTTTTCACTGCTCTTGCACGCCTCCGCTGTAAGAATGGACAAAATTGTAATCTAGTAGTAGTAGTATACCTCCTTTCGCTGAAAGCGTGGGACATCCAACAGTCCTACTACCTCAGTAATAAAGACCAATGAGCCATCAAATCACATAGACCCAGCAGTAAGTTGGACGGATGAAGCAACCATCACTCTTGCGCCAGTGAGAGGTCGCGTCCGCTCTGCCTGGGCATGAATGCGGCACCGATTCTTTGGAGCGGTGCTGACCGTTTCGGGCGAGAAGCGCACGCGGGCGATGGAGGGGCTTTGGGTGGGCTAGGCTGGTCAGGAGCGGGCGTGGCAGCTGTTTGCATGTCCCTACCAGACACGCCCGGAAACGAGAAGATGCACCGACTCTCGTGGCTAAAATCATACACTACACAACATCTCTCTGTAGGAGTAGGTCGATCTGTCGCTCTCTCTAACACACACACGCACACACACGCACCTTGGTCCCGTTGCACCTTCTAACGTGACTTATTACACCTAGACGGAGGGAGCAGTAAGTATACGAGATACGGTGGCACACTGACTTAAGTCGAATACAAGTGCCCAAAATTTGTGTGCATGTTATAATAAGGATTCACTTAAAATAGTACGTGAGCGAACAGAGAGATCAATTGGACAGTGTTCCCGAGCAGTAGCGAGATGTGTGAGGTAAGATACACCGCTGGCGCTTTTAATTTTTCTTATTAATTTGTTTGTTTCACCCTCTGACTGGTGGGGCCCAACGTACTACGTGGAGAGAGGTAAGGTGACTAAGGCTGCATTATTTCTGCACCACTGTGGATAGTCTTACCACCAAAGCCACATGACACGATTATGATTGAAATCCCAATGACTCCCACACACAAAAAAACACGGCATGCTTGTCACACGAATGCAGGAATGTATAAAAGGTTATTTCCCTCTCGTTGAACATAACGGGAGGGTTGTGTAGCTGGTTAGCCTGTTCGCTCACTCTCTCGCCCTCTCCCGCTGGAGCCTCAGCGCTTGTAGTTGCTCTCTTCACACTCTCTCGCCCTCTCCAGATCTAAACAAGACTTCGTTGGCCTCTCTCTCCCCTCACTGCTGCTCAAAGAGCCGGCAGGATCCGTCCGCCGGGAAGGGAAGGAGGCTTAACGCTGTCGCCGTCGGCGAGGGACTACCGGCGCAGCTGTTCACTTTCCACCCAGCGGCGGCGCGGGAGGGCCTCCGACCCCTTCTTCTTCGCCGTCGTCCCGTCGCCCACCGAACCACGCCCCAAGAACCTTAAGGTATAATTTACTTACTCCACATGCATTGCTCTAGCTGCATGTATACCATGAATCTAGGACGTGGTTCAAAGAGGAAAGGAGTGGGGGAAAGTAGTGGGAAAAGTTGTATATAGCATGAATCTAGGACGTGGTTCAAAGAGGAAATGAAGGGGGAAAGTTGTATAGCATTAATCTAGGACGTGGTTCAAAGAGGAAAGGAATGGGGGAAAGTAGTGGGGAAAGTTGTATCGCATAAATCTAGGACGTGGTTCAAAGAGGAAAGGAAGGGGCGAAAGTACTAGTTCAAAAAGGAAAGGAAGGGACAAGGCTGTAGAGTTTGAGCAGGACTAGATTTGCTGCGCTCACATAGGGAAAGGCGTCTAAAGATAACAAAACTGGGACCAACACAAATATGCTCCTTGGTTGCTTGTTCTTTGTTGCAACAGACTGTGCATGACCACAGTACATCGGTAGATGCACATGGTGCTGGTGCGTCCACTGTCCCGTGCAACTCATTAGCTGTTGTTAATCTAAGGCCCTGTTTGGTTAAAAACTCCCTAGTCCCTACCTGCTGGGTTCCAGGGACTAAACATGGACTAGAGGTTATTAAATGACATGCTAAAAGACCATGTTACCCCTAGTAATGAACTAATAGAGACAAGGTGCGATGCGTGGCAGGGGCAACTGTTGGAAAAAGTCCCAAAAAGACTCCCTCGGGGTCTTCTTTCTTTAGTCCCAAATGCCCACTTTTAGTCCCTAAAAGTCCCTCCTCTTTGGTTTAGATGGGACTGACACGGAGTTTTTTTAGTCCCTACACCAAAATGTCCCTGTAAACAAACACCCTCTAATAATGCCGCTGGAAAATTGATGCAATGCCACAGTTAAAAGCAAATTACATGTTTAACGAATTTTATTGTTAATATAATCTCTATGTTAATATTAATCAATGCCACCGTTTGAGAAATGCTACTGTCTTGCTTTCTTTCCCATTTAGATAAGGTAGATGCTTCTTTTTGTTGGCTTCTGTGTCATCCACCGTTATTGACCACTAATTGTTTCCTTTGCACCTCTGTGTAAACAGGGTTATCTGCTTCACCTCGTTGCCATTGTGACCTTTTGTTTCACTGCACAAAACACTTTTGTTTTAAGAGTGTTTTGTGCAGTTCAACCAAAATATCACACCGACAATGTTGCTTGATTGCTTGATCCTAGTGGAACTGCACAAGAGGAGATCTTACTTCCTATCCGTTAAGGCGAATTTGGTTCAGATCTTCTTCTTGTGAGTTGTTTGAATTCCGCATCATGAGAGGTCAGTACTAGCCCTCTTTCACATGATTCTGCAGTGTGCATTCATATGTTGTGCTACTTGTACGATAATGTTGCTTGATTTTAGTGAACTGCACAAATGGAGACAAGACTTCCAATCTGTTTGTGCACCGTAATATCCCATTGAGGTAAGATAAGGATATTTCACAACTACTGGCCTGCATTTTGCCACTTTCATCAGAAAATTAAGTTTAGTACTATACTTGTGCTCCCTAATTGACATGACAAATCTTACATTGAAGGAGAAGCTTGTTTGTTATTGAACCAAGTGATGAAGGGGAAGAACAACAAAAATCAACTCCTGGTGCTGTCATTAAAAAGTGGTATTGTCCTTGAGAAGTGCTTCATCTGTGATGTTTTCAATATTTCCTTTCCTTTTTTCGAGCAAACAATGATGCTAGCATTTAGTAGTCCGCTTGTCTTTGCACAACAGGATCATCTTCCTCTGAAGAAGAATATGGAGTACGTGAAGTGACTAGTTCCGATTATGCCAAGATGAAGAAGCCATGTCTATCTTATCATCAGAAGGAGCAGTTGAAGGATGGTTACATTACTCCCCACAAGACCAAACCAACTTCAGCTCAGAAGGACTGAAAAATCTCCATTTTTTTGCTGTGATGTGCGAGTACAATGTTGTTCTACGATTCTTTCTGGTGAGTTCCATTGTTCTAAAAGTGTGCTCTACATGGACCATGTATGTGCCTGTTGAAACTGTCAATTCATAGTACAGTCTGCTCTATACTAATCACTTTTTTGAATTTCTGCACACAGGGGTGCTCAGCTTGACAATGGGAATTGCACAAAATGTTCATGAATACATCGAATCATTCATTTCCACCACAAGAAAGGAGGTGCCGATAAGTTCAAGGCGTTGCAACATATAAGGGCGAAATCATACAAGCTACGCGTGAATTTGGTTGATTTTGGTGGAACTGCACAAAAAGAACAGCTGGTTTATTTAGCACGAGGTGCCATGTCAATGTCCGAACTGATGGAAAACCCTGCCCATTCCACAATCGTAGGCATTTGATATTTTGGAATGGGACAACCTTGTCAAATTTTGCTCATTGATTTTAGCAAGACATGCGTTTGATATTTTTGAATGGAGCGCCCTTGCTGTCAGCAGCGTCGATCAATTTTCTCTTTATTATTGACATGTGAGTCGCTGAGATGCATAATCATCGATTGTTTTGAATGTTCTCTATGAGTTGTCAGGCCTATGTGTTTGATTGCAATGTACAGAAACGCTAAAAACCTGCTCAAACTCTTTGTACTCCTTCTGTTCCTTTTTACTTTGCACATTGTGAAAGTACATACTTTTTTGTATAAGATTGGTCAAAGTAGAGATACTTTGACTGCAGACAAAACTTGTATGCAAACTAGAAAGGACCGGAGGGAGTACATGTGAAACTACTGCAAATGAGGTGATCACCCTGGGAATAATGCTAGTACATATTGTTTTGCATGTTCATCCAATGCCAGTGATACAGGAATTAGAACTAATTGAAATAAATTCATTCATACACGGTCGGATTTCATATAAACATGCCAGATTTCATTACATTTCATACATCCTTCAACTAAAAAGGGGTGCACTGGAGGTATAATTAATTAACCGAAGCTACCCACCTATGTCCCGCTGAGCCGAACAGAAGCTTCAGTGACTTAACTGCAGGTGCTGTTGCATAACTGACATGTGGCCTGTTGGGCCCACGTGTCAGTCAGCCAACTGCACCAGCAGTTAAGTAGAAGCAGCGTTATTCTCCAGTAGAACTCCCCGACTCCACGTCGCCGCCAAGAAGCTAACCGGCCGTCAATGGTCAACCCTCCTAGCTTGGCTGCAATAGGAGGGTAGCAGCGGTGGCCTTACTTGGACCCAAGCGGCGACAACCTACCGTGTTCTATTCTTCCTCGTTTTCTGTGTGGCGCGGCCTCGTTGGCAGCGAGGCGGGTCCTTGGCGGAGCCGGTGATATCCTCTATCTCGTTGCCGGCGGGCAGCGCCTTAGCGGAGCGGTGGAAATCCTCCCCCGCGTTGCCGGCAGGGTGGGGCCTCGGTTGAGCCGGCGATGTCCTCTGCCTCGTTGTTGGCGGGGCGAGGCCTCGGCGGAGCCGGCGGTGTCCTCTGCCTCGTTGTTGGCGCCATGGGGCCTCGGCGGAGCAGGGCCTTGTCGACGCCAGTGGAGCAGGGACTCGTCGGAGCCGGCATTGTCCTCTGCCTCATCCTTGGTCTCGCCAAACAGCACCTCGCCCGCTTCATCGCCCTCTTTGCTAGCCTCTTTGTAGGCGGCCGCAACCTCCGCCACCCGCATGCACTCCCGCCAGCGCTCGAGGTGGCCCTTGCGGGCGAAGCGGTACGAGTCGAGCAGCGCCTCCTACTCCGCCCACTCCGTGGCGATCTGCTCCTCCGCCCGCAGATTCTCCTGGAGGAGATGGTGGTTTTAGGCGGCGTCAGCCTGCGCCTCCTGGAACTGCTCCTGACGCATCTGTCTCACACTGTCCATATATTGGGCATGGGCCTCGCCGATGGTCATGGTGCAATGCACCAGCGAGGATGGCGCAGAGGAGGGGGTTGGCACCGGATCGTCGACTACCATGTTATCCATTGGGACGTCGTCGTCCTCCGGCTGCCTGCCGGCCAGCCGATCGGCAGCAATGGCTGCCATCTCCTTGTGGTTCGTCGTCCGCCCGTCCCAAAGAGCGCTGGAGCGCGAGGAAGCCATGGTGGGCAGTAGTGGTGTGGACAGGAGAAAGGGAACGGATGCGGATGACTGCGGCTATGGCCGGCACAGCGGTTTATATAGCAATGGTGGGCGGGTAGAGGGACGGACGTGTGGCGCCGGAGTAGCCGCCTCGGCAACCGCATATCATTAATGTGGGCGGCAAATGAACGGACGGATGACACTTGTGTTGTTTGAAGGTGGAACAATCGCTTGCACCGGGAAGCGGGGCGGGCGGTGCTGACTGTTTCGGGCGGAAAGCGCGAGCGGGCGAGGCGATGACTTTACTTGGAGAGGATGACAATGGGGACCCACCAGGTCCATAGCCTCACGTACGCAAGTGCCTCCTTATTATATATATATGTATAAAACTATACTCCCTCCGTCTAGGTGAATAAGTCGTATTAGAAGGTGCATCACGACCTAGGTGCAAGCAGATTGGTGGAAAAGAAGAATATTTCTCTCTTCTAAACACAACATTTAATCACAGCGGTTAAGAGGATGCCTTATTAGCTACCCATGCAGGCCATCGTAATTCATAGCATGCAAAGCGCTTTTATTTCTTGCCTAATAACCGCATGGATGTGCTGCATGCATTGGTCCTTGCTTGAGCAAAAAAAGGGAGGAAAGGGGTTTCCATGGGAGACAACGAGGCAGAGGTGGAAGCGCTCGCTGGAGTTATTTATTTTGCTTCCCCCGGTTTCCTGACATTACGGTCCCACACCATTGTCAACCCATGTAGTACTAGTCAATAAACGAGAGAATTTCACAAGAAGCGGACGACAGCTGGGACCAAGCAGCTCGAGCAGTATTTGTGTTTTTGAGGTGTGAGCACTGCACAGTTTTTCGATGTTTAGCCCATATATTAATTTTTCTCCTCTGAACAACAATGATAACATCGCTGCAGGTATTAACTGGGTGGGCTATGGCCCGTCTAGCCCAGGCCAGATATCCAGTCCAGATATTAATTTTTTTCAAGCTGAAAATGGCTAGCCCAGCTATACTTTTTTTAGGAATACCCAGGCAAGGTCAAGTTGTTATTCTCCGCCCCGCTGGGCTGCAAATCTTTCCTAGGAGGGATGCATTAGGCTTAACAAGAAAATGGGCTTTAAGAAATAATAAATGGGATGTAATTATAAAAACTGGGCAGTAACTATAAAAAATGAACCAAACACGTGATTACTTTATAAAATATTATTTTTGGATATTCAAAATTTTAATTTCATTAATTGTTGCGAGCGCAATGTTTCATTGGATCTTTATGTAATATAAATTTATATTGAAATTGTATTTAATCTGACTAGAAATTTCAGGATAAAAATATTTCGGATCCCATCAAAATGTGGGAAATTTTATTGAATTCTGTTTTGAACGGTTGGTTGAAATGGGCTGTACTTTTAACAACCTGTAAATGGGCTGTAGTAAATTCCATTAGAATTCAAAAATGGGCTACACATTCTTACAAATCTCAAATGGGCTATAAGTTCTCTGCCACACACTTCTGGCCTTACTAAGTTGACGCGTCCCCTAAAAAAACAGAGTTGACGCGTACGCAAGGCTTTGTCAACTTATAGTCAACACACGGTTCTAGCAGCAGTGGCCATTGGATGTCCATCCAACGGATGCCATGCTTTTTCTTCAATCTCGGATATTCTAGCTTCACCCGCCAAGAAATGATTCCTCCCCCTGACATCTGGGGCGCACCATTTCGGAAGCTGACCTGTGGGCCTACTAAGTTGACGTACCAAGGGCTTTGTCGACTTAGTCAATATAAACGATTCTAGCTGCAGTGACCGTACGATGTCCATCCAACGGCTGTAGTGCTTCTTCAACCTCTGGTCTTCTTGCTCCAGCCGCCCAAAGCAACGCCGGTCGTGCTGCCTGCTCCTGCCTCCTGTGGTCGGTTGTGCTGCCGTGGAGGCCTCACCGCCCCCTACTATTCCCACCGCTGGCCAGGCCCTACGGCGACGACAGCCTCACACCGCAGCCGAATGAGTGAACCCTCATACTCCTCTCCGCGTGGGCATCCACTGCCGCGTCTTCATCGGCTCCGCGTCGTCCCCTTCCTAGGCCTCGCCGTCATCCACTGCCCTGGTGCTCTCGGCGCGGCGTGGTCAACGTGGAAGGAATGACTTGCAATGGACGTGGACTGTACGTGGAGAGGCTGATAGCTGGGTCCACGGCGACAGCAAGGAAGTGCCACCTTATTACGCGGAAAATAATCATTCCTCCACCTGACAGCAGGGACCCACTGGACGGGCCACCAGTATTTTGCAAAAAAAATCGTTTCCCCTTGACTGCTGGGACCCACTAGATGGGCCACCGTATTTCACGAAAAACACGTTCCCCCCTGTCAGCTCGGACCCACCGGAAGTGCCTCCTTATTACGCACAAAAAAATGAATACTCCCCCGGCTAGCTGGGACCCACCTTGCTGGGAGGCTGACTTGTGGGCCTACTAAGTTGACGGGGACGAAGGGCTTTGTCAACTTAGTCAATATGAACGATTCTAGCTCCAGTGACCGTACGATGTCCATCCAACGGTCGTAGTGCTTCTTCAACCTCTGGTCTTCTTGCTCCAGCCGCCCAAAGCAGCGCCAGTCGTGCCGCATGCTCCTGCCTCTCGTGGCCGGCTGTGCTGCCGCAGAGGCCTCACCGCCCTCTACTATTCCCACCACTGGCCAGGCCCTGCGGCGAAGGCAACCTCACACCGCAGCCGAACCAGTGAACCCTCGTAGTCCTCTCCGCGCGGGCTTCCACTTCTGTGTCGTCCCCTTCCTAGGCCTCGCCGTCGTCCACCGTCGTGCTGCTCTCCGTGCAGTGTGGTCAACGTGGTCAAGGAACGACTTCCATCGGAAGAGTACTGTACGTGAAGAGGCTGACAGCTGGGTCCACGGCCACAACACAGTTTTTTTGTGATTTGCCAAGTAAGTCGCTTTGTCAGGCCTGTTGGGCTGCAAATATTTCAAGACGAGGAGACCTTTCATTCGGCTGGCCGAGAAAATGGCCCACCAGTAATGAGAAATGGCTTGTACATTTTTAAAACACATCAAACCGGCAATTAGTTTCAAATATCTTTTTTTTCATTTCAAGATTTTAAATTACATTAATTTTTATGCGTGGAGAATTTGTTGGATTTTATATTGATATACATTTATTTTTAAAATCAGTTTGAATTTTGTCGAAATTTCGGGATTAAAAACAGTTCGGACCGCACCGAAATATGCAAAATTTCATATAATTTTTTAACTGTTGCCACAATATGGGCTGTAATGCTAACAAAAAGAATATGGGCTCCAAAAAAACTTTAAGAATTAGCAAATGGGCTGTAAATTATTAGAAATAATGGCAAATGGGTTGTATGCTGTTTTCCACATATTTGAGGCTTTCCTAAAAAAAGGTTGACGCACAAGCACTGACTGTTGGATGTCCATCCAACGGCCGTTGTGCTTCTTCAATCTCTGCTCTTCCTGCTCCAGCCGCTCAAACAAGCGCCGGCGGGACTGCCTGCTCCCTCCTCCTCGCGGCCGGCTGTGCTGCCGCGCAGGCCTCACCGCCCGACC
The DNA here is from genome assembly GCF_018294505.1 of Triticum aestivum. Classification (NCBI taxonomy): domain Eukaryota; kingdom Viridiplantae; phylum Streptophyta; class Magnoliopsida; order Poales; family Poaceae; genus Triticum; species Triticum aestivum. The sequence goes on along the minus strand of NC_057806.1, from coordinate 83,495,186 downwards.
GTACTCCCATCGCTGGCCTAGCCATCCCTCTACTCACCCACACTTGGTGTTATTCTCCGGCGACGGCAGACGAACCAGTAAACCCTCATACAGTCGTACTCCCCTCCGCGTGGGAAACAACTGCCGAGTCTTCCCTGCCTTCGTGTCGTCCCCTTCCTAGGCCTCGCCGTCGTCCACCGCCCTGGTGCTCTCGGTGCGGCGTGGTCAACGTGGTCAAGGAACGACTTCCATCGGACGTGGACTGTACATGGAGAGGCTGACAGCTGGGTCCACGGCCGCAGCAAGGAAGTGCCTCCTTAGTACGTGGAAAATAATGATTCCTCCACCTGATAGCTGGGACCCACCGGACGGGCCACTGTATTTCGCGAAAAAAACATTTCCCCCTGACTGCTGGGACCCACCAGCTACATCTTCGCACGCAAGGAAGTGCGTCCGGGCAAAAAAAAGATCGCCCCCTAACCACCAGCTACATCTTCGCAGGCAAGGAAGTGCTTGACAGTCAGGACCCACCTGGTCGAAGCATACTTAGCGTTGTCATTCTGGTCGCGAACGTGTACATACATACTGGTCGATGTAGAGGCGCACACGTGTCGTAGTAGAGGCGCGCACGTAGCATGTACACGTACGTACAACGGCCAGGGTGCAAGAAAGAAAATACAACCACGCATGTGTACATATGGGCGGGGTCTCGAACGCCTACTCGCGCATACGTGCGGCCATGGCTCGTGTACATTGCTGGGTCGGAACGGAGAAACGGCGTCGTCATCGTGTTCATGGGGAGGCAACGGAATGCGTCGTGTTCATGGGGAGGCAACAGAACGCGTGGGAGCCAACCGGCTGGGTCGGAACGGAATGTGTGGTCGTGTTCATCATGAGGGCTTCGATGGAACAGGCGATGGAAACGAGGCCTGGCGTACTGCACAATGGAGGAAACGGACCTCCTACGTTCGAAACGGGGTCCTGTTGATCGGGAGGGGTCTGGCGTACCGCAAAACGGAGGAAACAGACCTCCTACGGTTGAAATGGGGTCCTGTTAATCGGGAGGGGTGTGGCGTACCGCAAAATGGATGAAACGGACTTGTGTTGGAGCGCTACGGTCGAAACGGGGGTCCTGTTCATCGGGAGGGGTGTGGCGTACCGCAAAACGGGACTCCACGGGATACTGTTCATCTCCACCATCGACCCCCTCCAGCCTCCACGAGCTACTGTTCATCCACCATCGACCTCCTCCAGCCTCCACCTGCGACTATTCATCCACGGGCTCCTGTTCATCCAGCCTCCACTGCGCGCTACTCCACCGGCTACTTTTCAACCAGCCCTCTCCACGGGCTCCTGTTCAACCACCCCTCCACAGGCTATCCACCGTCTACTGTTCATCCTGCCCTCCACGTGGTGGTCCTGTTCATCCATCCCTCCATAGAGTCCTGTTCATCCAGCCCCAACCGACTCGATCGATCGGGGTCCTATTCATCCAAAGGCAACACCACGGGGTCCTGTTCATCCACCCCCACCAGGAACTGTTCATCCACCCCCCCGCAACGCTCACTGTTCATCCAGAGGCATCATCGATCGGCTTCAGTTAGCAGCAGTAGCGAAGGAATCGCTCGATCGGGTTTAGTTAACAGCCATCGATCGATCGCTCGGGTTCAGTAATGCGTAGCCTGCAGTGCAATCGCTCGGGTTCAGTTAGAGACCAACGCCTCGCTCGGTTTCAGTTAGAGCCAACGCCTCGCACGCACGCGTGTATGTGTATGAGAGGAATGTGCATCGCTCGGCCCCCGACCTCCCACCGTAACCGGGAACTCCTCGAAATTTTCCTCCCCCTCGCTTCTACCACGGTTTTTTCCGTCATGGACGGCCCAAAGAATGTCATGCAGCTGCGTCTACAGCCCGCCCAGGACGAAAAGCCCATTTTCTGTCATGATTTTTTTGTCATAGAACTAGGAGCCCACCACATCTATGATGATACCGTGTTTTGTCACAATTATCGTCATAGAAGTGTCATATGTATGACAGAAAAAAAAATTGTTCGGCCCAAAATTTCACGGATGTGTCTTTTTTTGTAGTGCATGAAGGCCGAAGACTATACCCGTGTCCGGAATGGAGTCTACTTGGCGTGGAAGGCAAGCTTGGCAACCGACTATGAAGATTCATTCTTATGTAACCGACTCTATGGAAACCCTAGATCCTCCCGGTGTCTATATAAACCGGAGGAGTTAGTCCGGAAAGGAGAGACACTCATTACCATACTCATACATGTTAGACTTCTAGGGTTTAGAAGCCATTATGATCTCGTGGTAGATCAACTCTTGTAATACTCATATTCATCAAGATCAATCAAGTAGGAAGTAGGGTATTACCTCCATAGAGAGGGCCCGAACCTGGGTAAACATCGGGTCCCCCGTCTCTTGTTACCATCGATCCTAGACGCACAGTTCGGGACCCCCTACCCGAGATCCGCCAGTTTTGACACCGACATTGGTGCTTTCATTGAGAGTTCCACTGTGCCGTCGACGAAAGGCTTGATGGCTCGCCTTGTCCTTAAAGACAACATCACCTCTGGTGGAGCTCTGGCCCCAGGCCAAACCCTCTGGCTGGGCGGCTTTACTATGATCGCCCGTTCGGCCGTTGAGCCGACGATGACCTCTCGGGCCATTGAAAACCCCCTCCGAATTAAATCCGGGCACTCCAAGAAGATGGATCCGACAGAGTTCTCGTCTTTGAATGAACTCCTAGATCGCATCGCCGATCTGGGAATCGCCACAGACTACGATCGGATCGGGCCTAAAACCGATCAAGGAGAAATCAAGGCCCCACCGGTCACCCACTAGATTGCGGTGGTCGTGGAGCAGAACGGCGAGTCTTCTTCTATATCAAAGACGTACTATGTTCGGATCGCCATTCGGAAAGAGCCGGATACTCACCCACGAAAGGATGCGACCAGCCCTTCGAACATAGCATCGGCTGGCGGTCCTAAACAATCAGAAGATATTCCGGAACGCGGACTATTAAGCCTGGAAGGTCGTCAGACTCCGGATAATCGGTCAGGTCGGGGTTCAGATTTAATTCCACCCACCCACCCGAACATAGGCACTCTCATGAGCATAAAATAGCAGTCTGGGGAAACGGTGCTCCACTTTTGGGCCAGATTCCTCCTTGTCAAGGACAAGGTAAAATATTGCCGTGACGAGGACGCAATATCAGCGTTCTGCAACAATTGCGCAGATGAAGGAATCCTCAACGCCATCAATCGCTGCTGCATACTGAAATTCACAGACTTAGCAACCATTGTACAAAAGTACAGCGCGATGGAGAGCGCCTGGAAAACTCAGGCAGCTCGCTGGGAACCATCGGTCCCAACTCAGTTCCCCCTCCAGGAGAAAAGGGCACACCCTCGTGGCACGCCCAGTCCAACAGCCAAGAAACATAAAACCACTATGCGGCATGACACCGTTTTGAAGGGGTGGCTCGATGGACCATGCAAGAGCATGTTGGATACTATGGCAGGTAGCCAAGAGCGGCGAGGACATCCTTATCGAGGACGACCCAGAATAGCATCCCCCAGAAGACGACAACTCAAGAGTATGGGTCCCAATGGTGCCGGGCCCTGAGGACGTCATGCTCCTGCGGGACGGTGAACTCCGCCAAGGGGTCTGGGATGCCCAGACTTGCGGCTTTCGCATCCTCCTTGGCCCACATGGACCTCTTCCCACCGTAACCACGGCTTTCGAGGTGGTGGCACCCAATGTTCTTCTGTTGAAGCCCCATCATGTACTCTAACTTTTTTTTGCATCTTCGGCCCCGCAAGCCGCCTCGAATATTTCAAAGTGCTCTGCCGTGATTGTCGTATTATCCTTTACAATCTCCGAGTAGGGTTCCTTTTCGTTGAAGATCCAATATTTCACCCTTACTTTCCAGGCGGCCAACGCGTCGCTAAACTTGCTCATGGTGTGTTTGTTTATCTTCCTCATTGCCGGGTCCTTATCTGGATCTTTATAATCATTTTCATTCCGGCCCGGGAACAAGAATATCTGGTGCAGCTTCTTTCGGAGGGCGGGCCTCATATTATCTAACTTGTTTAGTTTCTCATCGTTGATGGTGGTGGTTGTCTGTATGATGCAGCCAATTTGATTGCCGTAGCATGCGCTCACTTCCTCGGGCACGTTTGGCTCAAATTTCCCGTCGTCCACCTCCGTGACCACCAGTCTAGTAGTCCTGAGCTTGTTAGGAAGCCGTCACCTCTTTGCTTTCGGTTCTATACTGGCTTCGCTCCTCGAGGCAGCGCCAGTATCAATCTCAGCGCCGGTCTCGATGCCGGTCTAAGTCTCAGCGCCGGTCTATGTGTCGGTCTGAGTCTCCCATGCGACCTGTGGGCCCGGCAACAACATCAGTTGATCGTTGGCAAGGCTCAAAAATTCATCTACCGCCAGGTGGACATCGTCGCAATCACCAGAACCCTGTCCTTCATCGTTGCTAGCCATGTTTCCTACGATTAAATCTATTAAATTAATTATAGACCTAATAAAATGAATAATGACATACAAAAGGCCTATGTTTTGCAGGAACGTTGACTCCTTCCCGGTGCGGCAAATCCCTGGCACTCGATATGTCCTAGTTTGTAGCACAAGTCATGTCGAAATTCATGGAAAATTTCGGCATGACCTTTGCTAAAAAGTGGACAAATCGAGAACATGAAATTTGCCGGAACGGAAATGAATCATCATTACGGCAAAACATAGGCCTCTTAGCTTCATTCCCTAGAAACAACAAAAGGCCACTTGGGCACAATCGAACCACTTCAATGAAAAGATATAACATGACCACTTCAATGAAAATATATAATCAACAATAAATGTCTAGGAAGGGATCATCTTTAAAATAAAACTTGCCTAAATTCTTTTCCTAGAAAAATAGTGGTCAAAAATAATTTTTTCCTCTAACCTAGCGAACCTAGTTAACCTAGCTTATTAACCTAACGAACCAAATTAACCTAGCTAGTTAGTTAACCTAGCTTGTTAACCTAGTTTACCTAGATAATTAACCTAATTAAAATAGTTCACCTAGCTAGTTCTCTGTCAAAGCCCTAAATAAATTTTTTCTTAACCTATATAATTAAACTAGTTAACCTAATTAGTTCTCTGTGAAAGCCTAACTACATTTTTTCACTAACCTAGAAAATTAACCTAATTAAACTAGTTAACCTAGATAGTTAGTATGTCCAATGTTTGTGCTAGGCATCAGAGAGAGAGAGAGGAGGGGTGCTTATAGACGATGGCTCTGGTGGTGGCGAAGGAGCTCAAGGCAGTGGTGGCGAGGGAGGCATGGGCGTCTCCGGTGATGGCAAGGGAGGCAGTTGTGGCAAGGGAGGATCCGGTGGCATCGACGGCGGCTCCGGTGACATTGATGAGGCCACGCAACTCTGGTGGCCTTGGGGGCGGCTCCGGTGGAGACAACGGCGCGCGGCTCTGGTGGCTCCGGGGGCGTCGACGTCGGCAGGAGACGGCGGTGAAGTGGGGCGACGATGAATCAGGGAGACGGCGGCGGGGTGGGTCAAGGGATTTGGGGGAGAAGTGGTGGCCGGGGGGAAATAGTTTTTGGGTTAAGTCAAACTTAGCGGTAGCGTGTTTCGCAAAACACGCTATAGCTAAGGTAGCTATAGCGGTTTTCCAAAAACACGCTACTGCTATAGCTATGTAATTTCCTTTCATTTTCTTATTTCCTTTTCTATTTCTATAGAGGGGGTCTAGGAAACGCGCTACAGCTACATTAGCTATAGCGCCTCTTACGAACAGACGCCACTGATACGCCTTTCTGCTTTTTTCGCTTTTTCATTTATTTTGCTTTACATTTTATTTTTTCCTTTATCCTTTTTATATTTCTTTCATTTTCATTTACTTTTGTATTTTTTCATTTTATTTTATTTCCATTAGCAGTAGCGCTTTTCTTCAGAAACACGCTGCTAGTTATGTCCTAGCGGTAGCGCGCTTCTCTCAAGCACGCTACTGCTATGCATAGCCTATCATCTTAGCAATGGGAATATTAGTAGTAGCGCTTTTGTACGTGCATGCGCTACTACTGCAATTTTATCTGTAGCGCTACTCACGCGCTACTGCTATCTAGCACTAGCGCCTTTTTTGACCTGCGCTATTGCTAAATTTCTGTGTATAAGGTTTTCCCTAGTAGTGACATACGTTTCCTTATGTTAACATGTGTGTGAATATGCAATATGGAAAGTTAATATGCAAATGCCTTCTAGACATCGGGCACACACTTAAACCTAATGAACTGTGTACGATACTAATTTTCCATGAAAATTTAAGAACTACAGCATTTGAGTAACATATATATAGTGGTTACACTATTCGACAAAAGGAGGATCTTCGTAACATGGTTTGGACAACCATATGGTCCATATCTACATACTTAACATAGTAACAACTATCACATTTTAAGAGGCTAAGGTCCAACAACCATATGGTCCATATCTACATACTTAACATAGTAACAGCTAGCACATTTTAAGAGGCTGAGGGCCAACAACCACAACTATCTGCTGGAAGCGGCTTGATCACGCCGACTTGACATCTCGTCAATGAAAAGGAGGAGCTCTCCTGTGCCTTGGTAGAGCATGATTAGAACAGTCTCTCCAATTTTCCAATATGGATGCATTGCCACGACAAGCAAGAACTTGTTAATTTGAATGGTTCCATTTCTATGGGAAATACAGTACCTTGCAATCACTTTGGCGTTATTAGCAGGCACTAGTGTAATTCGACCGCATTGGGAAATCGATCCAGGACTGCTACAGCGGGCAATTTCTGTTGACATGTAGAATAAAAACCAACTGTAACATATCGTTGAAGATATATATAGTTTATGAGCATCAACAATAAAATAAGACTTTTTACCAGCATTTTGTGCACACAATTGGTATTGTTCAATGTGTGCAACATAGGTCTAATTAATGCCATCCAAAATCCAGCGTTCATACGCTGTGCTATCTCTGTCATATTATCAACAAAGTTTATGACATGCTTCAAGTCCTTCTAGTGAAATTTGGTACGCTTAGTGCCGGTGTCAAAACTGGCAGATCTCGGGTAGGGGGTCCCGAACTGTGCGTCTAAGGATCGAAGGTAACAGGAGGCAGTGAACACGATGTTTACCCAGGTTCAGGCCCTCTTAATGGAGGTAAAACCCTATGTCCTGCTTGATTGACTTTGATGAGTATAGGGGTTACAAGAGTTGATCTACCTCGAGATCGTAATGGCTAAACCCTAGATGTCTATCCTGTATGATTATGACTGCCTCTACAGACTAAACCCTCCAGTTTATATAGATACCGGAGGGGGCTAGGGTTTGTACAGAGTCGGTTTACAGAGAAAGAAATATTCATATCCAAACACCAAGCTTCCTTTCACACCAAGGAGAGTCCCATCCGTACTCGGGGGGGGGGGTGTGCCTTCTATCTTGTATCTTCACGGCCTGCCAGTCCGGCCCACGTAACATAGCCCGGACGCTCGGGGACCCCCTAATCCAGGACTCCCTTAGTAGCCCCTGAACCAGGCTTCAACAACAATGTGTCCGGCGCGCAGATTGTCTTCGGCATTGCAAGGCGGGTTCCTCCTCCGAATACTCCAAAGTACTTGATCAAAAGAACTATATTCGGCTCTGTGCAATAGTTATAACCCTGGACAACGAAGGCAAAATATTTTAAACAAAAATAGGGTATGTCCTCTGACAATTTTTTCGGCGAGGTATTGTGTTCCGACCTTATTATTATTTCGAACCATTTTCTAGCTTCCTGCTTCATGTTTCGAGACACGGTATTCATTGACACGTCTTGTCAAGGCAGAGATCGTGTCCCCTTATTGTGGGATTCTCATCAATATGGATTTGGGTAATCCAACCGTGCCACTCACATGACTCATGGGGAATAGGCGAGTTTTAAGGCTTCATGGGGGGACGTTCGACATTCACTGCCTTTATAAGAAGATAAATATCCACCTTTTTACCCAACGCCTTATTCCTCCTTGGCCCATCTGCTCTCGAGCTCTAGCGCCCAAGCTTCAACCCTTTCCGTCCCCAGCAAACTCTCCTACCATGTCCGGATCTGGAGCACAGGGCAAGTGGATGGCCTCCTCCATCATAGAGGAGCACATCAAAGAACTCCGGGAAGCGGAGTATTTAGCCAAGGAAATCACCCATCGGCTTCCTGCCAAAAAGTAGATCATTCCCATAGTAGAGCCCAATGAGAGGGTAGTATTCATCCCCCACTTTCTTCGCAGGCTAGGGTTTCCTCTTCACCCTTTCGTCTGCGGACTCATGTACTATTACGGGCTAGATTTCCATGATCTAGCCCCAAATTCATTCCTCAACATCTCGACATTCATCGTTGTGTGTGAGGCGTTCCTCCGCATCCCCCCACTTCGGCCTATGGCTCAATGTCTTCAATGTGAAGCCGAAGGTGGTCGAGGGCCAATACGCGGAGTGTGTTGGCGCTATGGTGAGCAACCACCCTAACATCACCTGGCCCAAGGGGACATTAGTAGAGACCATGAAGGGGTGGCAACAGGAGTGGTTCTATGTTACGGAACCTCGCGAGGCCTCATGGGCCGCCACTCCTGAGTTCAAAACTGGTCCACTAATGCGGCTCACATCATGGCTCAAGCAGGGCCTAGATTGGGCGTCATCTGACGAGGTGATGATGCTGCAAAAGCGCGTCAAGGGTGATAACCCACAAGTATAGGGGATCACAACAGTTTTCGATAAGTAAGAGTGTCGAACCCAACGAGGAGCTAAAGGTAGAACAAATATTCCCTCAAGTTCTATCGACCACCGATACAACTCTACGCACGCTTGACGTTCCCTTTACCTAGAACAAGTATGAAACTAGAAGTACTTTGTAGGTGTTATTGGATAGGTTTGCAAGAATATAAAGTGCACGTAAATAAAAACTAGGGGCAGTTTAGGTCAAGAAGCAATAAAGTTAGTATAGAGAGTGTGGAAAAGTGTTGGTAGGAGTTGCGAAATTGCCCCTAAGCAATTGACTACATTACTAGACCGATAGCAAGTATTATGTGGGAGAGGCCACTTCTAGCATGTCATCCCTTACTCGGAATTCTATGCACTTATGATTGGAACTATTACCAAGCATCCGCAACTACTACCGTTCATTAAGGTAAAACCCAACCATAGCATTAAGACATATTGGCCCCCCTTCAATCTCGTATGCATCAATTTCTATGCTAGGTTGAAGCTTCTGTCACTCTTGCCCTCCAATACATAGTCCTATCAACATACAACTAACCCTATGGTGTGATCCACATGCACTCTCATATGACGGGCACCAGAGGACAGCAACATAACCACAAGCAAATTAAATCAATCATAGCAATTCATCAACCACTGATAGGACAACGAAAATCTACTCAGACATCATAGGATGGAAAGACATCATTGGATAATAATATGAAGCATAAAGCACCATGTTCAAGTAGAGGGTACAGCGGGTTGCGGGAGAGTGGACCACTGTAGATAGAGGGGGGAAGGTGATGGAGATGTTGGTGAAGATGGCAGAGGTGTTGGTGTAGATCGCGGTGATGATGATGGCCCTCGGCGGCGTTCCAGCACCACCTAATGCGAGGGGGAGAGAGCCCCCCTCCTTCTTCTTCTTCCTTGACCTTCTCCCTAGATGGGAGAAGGGTTTCCCCTCTGGTCCTTGGCCTCCATGGCATGGGAGGGGCGAGAGCCCCTCCGAGATTGGATCTGTCTCTCTGTCTCTCTCTGTTTCTGCGTTCTCAGATTCTACCCTTTCACCGTTTCTTATATTCCCGGAGATCCGTAACTCCGATTGGGCTGAAGTTTGAACATGATCTCTATCCGGATATTAGCTTTCTTGCGGTGAAAGAAGGGCATCAACCGCCTTACAGGGTGGCTACGAGGGTCAGGGGTGCGCCTGCACTCCTGGGGTGCGCCCCCTGCCTCATGGGCCCCTCGAGCATCGTCTCGCATTGATTTCACTTCCCAAAAATCACATATATTCCAAAAAAAATCTCCGTCCGTTTTTATCCCATTTGGACTCCGTTTGATATGGATTTTCTGCGAAACAAAAAACATGCAACAAACAGGAACTGGCACTGGGCAGTGGATCAATATGTTAGTCCCAAAAATAGTATAAAAAGTTGCCAAAAGTATATGAAAGTTGTAGAATATTGGCATGGAACAATCAAAAATTATAGATACGACGGAGACGTATCAGCATCCCCAAGCTTAATTCCTGCTCGTCCTCGAGTAGGTAAATGATAAAAAAAGATAAGTTTTGATGTGGAATGCTACCTAACATATTCTTGATCACATATCTAATCATGGCATGAATATTAAGATATGAGTGATTCAAAGCAATACTCTATCGTTTGACATAAAAACAATAATACTTCAAGCCTACTAATAAAGCAATCATGTATTTTCAAAATAACATGGCCAAAGAAAGTTATCCCTACAAAATCATATAGTCTGGCTATGCTCCATCTTCTTCACACAAAATATTCACATCATGCACAACCCCGATGACAAGCCAAGCAATTGTTTCATACTTTTGACGTTCTCAAACCTTTTCAACTTTCACTCAATACATGAGCGTGAGCCATGGACATAACACTATAGGTGGAATAGAATATGATGGTGGAGGTTGTGTAGAAGAAGACAAGAAAGGAGAAAGTCTCACACCGACGCGACTAATCAAAGGGCTATGGAGATGCCCATCAATTGATGTCAATGTGAGGAGTAGGGATTGCCATGCAACGGATGCACTAGAGCTATAAGTATATGAATGCTCAAACTGAAACTAAGTGGGTGTGCATCCAACTTGCTTGCCCATGTAGACCTAGGGCATTCGAGGAAGCCCATCATTGGAATATACAAGCCAAGTTCTATAATGAAAATTCCCACTAGTATATGAAAGTGATAACTCAAGAGACTCTCTATATGAAGAACATGGTGCTACTCTGAAGCACAAGTGTGGTAAAAGGATAGTAACATTGCCCCTTCTCTCTTTCTTTGTTTTTTTGTTTTTTTGGGCCTTCTCTTTTTTTGGCCTTTCTCTTTTTTTATTTTTTTATTTTTTTCGTTCGGAGTCTCATCCCGACTTGTGGGGGAATCATAGTCTCCATCATCCTTTCCTCACTGGGGCAATTCTCTAATAATGATGATCATCACACTTTTATTTACTTACAACTCAATATTATAACTCGATACTCGAACAAAGATATGATTCTATATGAATGCCTCCGGCGGTGTACCGGGATGTGCAACGATCTAGCGTAGCAATGACATCAAAAAATGGACAAGCCATGAAAACATCATGCTAGCTATCTTACGATCATGCAAAGCAATATGAAAATGATGCTCAAGTCATGTATATGATGATGATGGAAGTTGCATGGCAATATATCTCGGAATGGCTATGGAAATGCCATGATAGGTAGGTATGGTGGCTGTTTTGAGGAAGATATAATGAGGCTTAAGTGTGATAGAGCGTATCGTATCACGGGGTTTGGATGCACCGGCGAAGTTTGCACCAACTCTCGAGGTGAGAAAGGGCAATGCACGGTACCGAAGAGGCTAGCAATGATGGAAGGGTGAGAGTGCATATAATCCATGGACTCAACATTAGTCATAAAGAACTCACATACTTATTGCAAAAATCTATTAGTCATCGAAACAAAGTACTACGCGCATGCTCCAAGGGGGATAGATTATTAGGAAAAGACCATCGCTCGTCCCTGACCGCCACTCATAAGGAAGACATTCAATAAATACCTCATGCTCCAACTTCGTTACATAACGGTTCACCATACGTGCATGCTACGGGAATCACAAACCTCAACACAAGTATTTCTGCAATCCACAACTACCCACTAGCATGACTCTAATATCACCACCTTTATATCGCAAAACTATTGCAAGGAATCAAACATATCATATTCAGTGATCTACAAGTTTTATGTAGGATTTTATGACTAACCATGTGAATGACCAATTCCTGGCATCTCTCTAAATAGATATAAGTGAAGCAAGAGAGTTTAATTCTTTCTACAAAAGATATGCCCACGCTCTAACAGTTATAAGTGAAGCAAAAGAGCATTCTACAAATGGTGGTTGTCTATGTAAAGAGAAACAGGCAATCCAAACTTCAAATGATATAAGTGAAGCACATGAAGCATTCTATAAAGCCATACTCAAAAGATTTAAGTGAAGTGCAATGAGTATTCTATAAATCAACCAAGGACTATCTCATACGAGCATGGTGCATAAAAGAAAAATGAAAACTAATGCAAAAAGATTCTCCAAGATTCCACATATCGCATGAACGAAACGAACCCGAAAACATACTGATACTTGTTGAAGAAAGAGGGGATGCCTTCTGGGGCATCCCCAAGCTTAGACGCTTGAGTCTCCTTGAATATTTACTTGGGGTGCCTTGGTCATCCCCAAGCTTGAGCTCTTGCCTCTCTTCCTTCTTCTCACATCGAGACCTTCTCGATCATCGAACACTTCATCCACACAAAACTTCAACAGAAAACTCGGTAAGATCCGTTAGTATAATAAAGCAAATCACTACTCTAAGTACTGTTGCAAACCAATTCATATTTTGTTTTTTCATTGTGTCTACTGTAATATAACTTTTCCATGGCTTAATCCACTGATATAAATCGTTAGTTTCATCAAAACAAGCACACTATGCATCAAAAACAGAATAGTCTGTAATAATATGAACATTCACCATACTTCTGATACTTGAAAAATTCTACCACAATTAGGAAAAATAAACAATTTGTATAGAAAGACAGTGCAAAAATAATCAGAACCATTTGATGTTCCAGTAAAAAATGTAAAATCGCGCACTATAGCCAAAGTTTCTGTCATGCACCGTACAAACCAACAAGCATCTAAAACATCCTAAAGGCAAACCTTGGCACATTATTTTTATTTCTAAACTTTATAAAAGCACACAACAGAAATAAATGACTCTCTAAAACTTCCGGGTTGTCTCCTAGGAAGCGCTTTCTTTAAAGCCATTAAGCTAGGCATATAGTGCTCAAGTAGTGGATCCACCCGGATCCCAAGGTATATCAAAGCCAATTTTAATTAACAATGATTTGTAATTTAATAGTGAGCACAAAGTAACATATATAATGTAATGACGAAGTCTAACTCTCTTCCTATGCATCGGCATGTCATAGAAGAACAATTCATGCACACATAGTAAAGGCCAATGCATAATATAAACAATTTCTTGCAATTTTGTTGTATTGGAAACATAGAGAGGTGGAGATATAATTCCTCTCTCATAATAATTGCAAGTAGGAGCAGCAAGCACATGCATATTATATTTATCAAAATCATCATGTGTAGTAGTAAAACACAACCCATCAATGTAATCCTTAATAAGGGCAAACTTCTCCGATATAGTGTAGTCGGGCGAATTAAAAAACATAATAGGACTATCATGTGTGGGTGCAATAGCAACAATTTCATGTTTAACATAAGGAACTATAGCAAGTTCATCTCCATAAGCATAATTCATATTGGCATCTTGGCCACAAGCATAGCAAGCATCATTGAAAAGGGATATTTCAAGAGAATCAACGGGATCATAGCAATCATCATAGCAATCATCCTTTGGTAAGCACGAAGGGAAATTAGACAATGTATGATTTGAAGAGTTACTCTCATTAGAAGGTGGGCACGGGTAGCTAATCCGCTCTTCCCCCTTTTGTTCTTCGCTCTCCTCATCATCTTTTTCATCCAATGAGCTCACAGTTTCATCAATTTCTTCTTCCATAGACTCCTGCAAAATATTAATCTCTTCTTGGACAGTAGAGTAGTCCTCAATATATGGTTCAACATAGGCATTAGAAGCTTAATTATCATAGCAATATTTAAGTATGGAAAAATTTTCAGATTTGTAAGGAGTAGCATCATACTTTTCAATCAAAGAAGCAATTTCGTAAGCACCCTTAAAAGCAACAAATTCTTCAATTTGTTGAACATCATAGTAATTATAAACACCCTTAGCATGCGAAGATACGATTCCATTATCACTAAACTCACATTGATAGGGAAGGTGTTTCTTAGGTTTTTCAGAACAACAAGTAAAATCATATATTTCACATAAATTCCAAGCATAGCATTGCAAACGATGAATTTGACCAAGTAAAGTTTCCATATTTTAGATATATGGTGTCGCACATAACAGGAATGCTCATCTAAAGATTTGCCCTCAAGTAAGCTAGTTGGGGTTTCGGCACGAGCACAAAGGGATCGAAGATGATCCAAGTAAAAATCTTCAAGAGTGTGATAGATTTTGAGTGGTTCTTCAACCATTGGTTCAGTAGGTACAACTAATTTTTTTGGTATTTTGCATTTCCTACCCATAACTAAAGATAGAAAACAACTAAGAATAGAAAATAAAAATTACTTAGTGATAAAGCAAACAAGCACACACGAGAATATTCACCCCACGCTATTGCTCCCCGGCAATGGCGCCAGAAAAAGGTCTTGATAACCCACAAGTATAGGGGATCACAACAGTTTTTGATAAGTAAGAGTGGCGAACTCAATGAGGAGCTAAAGTTAGAACAAATATTCCCTCAAGTTCTATTGACCACCGATACAACTCTATGCACGCTTGACGTTCGCTTTACCTAGAACAAGTATGAAACTAGAAGTACTTTGTAGGTGTTGTTGGATAGGTTTGCAAGAATATAAAGTGCACGTAAATAAAAACTAGGGGCTGTTTAGGTAAAGAAGCAATAAAGTTAGTATAGAGAGTGTGGAAAAGTGTTGGTAGGAGTTGCGAAATTGCTCCTAAGCAATTGACTACTTTACTAGACCGATAGCAAGTATTATGTGGGAGAGGCCACTGCTAGCATGTCATCCCTTAAATGGAATTATATGCACTTATGATTGGAACTATTAGCAAGCATCCGCAACTACTAACGTTCATTAAGGTAAAACCCAACCATAGCATTAAGATATATTGGTCCCCCTTCAATCCCGTATGCATCAATTTCTATGCTAGGTTGAAGCTTCTGTCACTCTTGCCCTCCAATACATAGTCCTATCAACATACAACTAACCCTATGGTGTGGTCCACACGCGCTCTCATATGATGAGCACCAAAGGACAGCAACATAACCACAAGCAAATTAAATCAATCATAGCAATTCATCAACCACTGATAGGACAACGAAAATCTATTCAGACATCATAGGATGGCAACACATCATTGGATAATAATATGAAGCATAAAGCACCATGTTCAAGCAGAGGGTACAGCGGGTTGCGGGAGAGTGGACCGCTGTAGATAGAGGGGGGAAGGTGATGGAGATGTTGGTGAAGATGGCAGAGGTGTTGGTGTAGATTGCGGTGATGATGATGGCCCACGGCGGCGTTCCGGCGCCACCTGAAGCGAGGGGGAGAGAGCCCCCTCCTTTTTTTTCTTCCTTGACCTTATCCCTAGATGGGAGAAGGGTTTCCTCTCTGGTCCTTGGCCTCCATGGCATGGGAGGGGCGAGAGCCCCTCCGAGATTGGATCTGTCTCTCTGTCTCTCTCTGTTTTTGCATTCTCAGATTCTACCCTTTCACCATTTCTTATATTCCCGGAGATCCGTAACTCCGATTGGGCTGAAATTTGAACACGATCTCTATCCGGATATTAGCTTTCTTTCGGCGAAAGAGGGGCATCAACCGCCTTACGGGCTGGCCACGAGGGTCAGGGGCGCGCCTGCACCCCTGGGGAGCGCCCCCTGCCTCTTGGGCCCCTCGAACATCGTCTCGCATTGATTTCACTTCCCAAAAATCACATATATTCCAGAAAAATCTCCATCCATTTTTATCTCATTTGGACTCCATTTGATATGGATTTTCTTCGAAACAAAAAACATGCGACAAACAGGAACTGACTCTGGGCACTGGATCAATATGTTAGTCCCAAAAATAGTATAAAGATTTGCCAAAAGTATATGAAAGTTGTAGAATATTGGCATGGAACAATCAAAAAATATATATACGACGGAGATGTATCAAAGGGCATGGTGGACAAGAACACCCACCATGCCAGCATGATCCAGGTGATGTTGTTTCGCCGGATTCTCCCTTGCCAACACCAGACTCTCCATATGTGGGAGTTTGATCCGGCAAGTCTCGGGACCTTGCAGTGGTTCTTTGGCACGAAGCACGAAGATATATGGAAGCTGCATTTTAAGACCCAAAAGACGTGGCCGCCGACGACCGAAGACCTCGGCCACGACTGCGCTCATCCATCCACTCCAGTGAGTTCTTCAACTTTCTAATCATGTCCTTGATTTGTAGATCTAAGGAGTAAGTTTAAACCTTCCTCTTGTCCCCCAGGGGTGGACGAAGAAGGCAGAGCGGATCGAGTGTTTGGCTCCCCTGCCCGAAGATCCAGCTATTCCTCTTCTGACGAAGATGCTGGTTTCGGTGCCGTACCATGCGCCGAAAAGAAGGCCAAGAAGAAGGGCAAGGAAGTCCGAAGTGGCCTTTGCCGCAAAGGTGCTTCGGACATATCATCCAAAGATATCGAAGCTCTCTCCTCCCATGATGAAGATGAGGAGGAAGAGGAGGAGCACAATTCTCCCCCTAAGGGGGAAGAAGAAAAGGGGAGCTTCCGCAGATCTAGAGGCGGAAGCGTCCAAGAAGGGGAAACTCTCCCTTTCAAACGATTCGGAATCGGACGCCGAAGCCGTCCCCGAATGGAACCCCAGACCGAAGCCTTTGGCCGAATCGTAAGTATTTAAGGATAATGTATGTATCCATCTTTATGTCTTGTGATCCTGACACACAGAATCACGTATTGTAGTCCGGCCCGCGATCTCCCCCGGCAATCATCGTCTTTTGGGAATTCACTGGGATCACACATGATGGAGAGTGAGTCGCCTCCGCCGGTGTTCCCACCTACTGCTATGGACAACACTGAGGTGTTGTCCCGAGGGACCTTTCTAGGCCATGGAGAGGTATGGGAAGCTGTCAAGGTGGCGCTAGAGGGTAATACCTCTGCTACCAAAAACATGGGGGAACCGATCCCCATGGAGGCCGGCGACCGGGGCCATGCCCAATTAGGCCCCCAATCGAATATCATTTGGGAGGCCGATACAACTCCGAAATCAGGCGAGCAGCCTCCTTCGAAAGAAGGGGGTGCGTCGACTCCACCGGCGACCTCTGTCAATCCGGAGGCGCCGGAAACTCTAATGGAAGCAATTCAGAGCGCCTCCATTGTTGAGGAACATCGTTCCCTTATGGGTACGGTGGTTGAAAAGGTTCGGTCCGCTAAAAGTGGATTGAATGAGGCCTATACTAGCATTCTGACAGGCTTTGAGGTACGTGATTTAACTATAAAAAGTATGCATGGGCATAGTCAGTAGCCCCTGAGACTGTGGATTGAATGAGGCCTATACTAGCCTTTTGACATGCTTTGAGGTACGTGATTTAACTATAAAAAGTATGCATGGGCATAGTCAGTAGCCCCTGAGACTCTGTTCGGCGTTCGTTTAAGAAAGGCCAAACAGAGTTTCAAATAGTCTTCCCAGGAGATTAACATACATGTGCATTTGAACAAACATGCGTTGAAGTTAGCGGCAGCCGCCCATGCCGATTAAGTCTCCGGACTAAAGCGTCGGATAGAGCGGGCCGATGAAGAGCTCATCCGAACCAACAAACTATTGGAGGAGAAGCAAGGTATGCAATACCTATTCACATCTGACATGATATGTCTTGTTGTTGTGCTATCTTGCTGAGTTTTGTAATTATGCCCACAGTTGACGCGTCTGAGGTCGAGACCCTCAAGAACGCATTGGCCGAGGGCAAGAAGAAGGCGGTGGAGGAACGAGCCGCCCGCCAAAAGCATGAATCGCGGGTGGAGGAAGTCCAGCAAGAGCTTCGGGATGCCATAAACAAATGCGAGTCCTTGGAGCGCAAGATTATGAATCAAGATGACGAACTTGCTAAGGCCCTCCAAAGCGTGCAGGAGGCCCGGGTTGAAGCCCAAGGCGCCTGCTGGGAGATTCAAGAGGCCAAGAAGATTACGGTGGGTAAGGCCTTTATTATCCAGAGCAAATTTGTGAGGAGAAGGTACCTCTTACTGACCCGGGTTTGGAGTTCTCCAGGAGCGTTTGCAGGTCTGCCCTGGAGTATTGCTGATGCTGGGGAGTTTTTCCGTGCGGAAGAGGGGAGCTCGACGCAGAAGCTGTTCTGGTCGCAGTACCTTGCACGAGAGTATCCGGTGCCCCTCAGCGATCAGCTGAAATAGTTGACCGAACTACATAGGGTGGCCGGATTAGCTATGTGGGATATTATAATCCGTCTCTGGCCTGCCGAGCCCATACCCGATAGCTACTTTGGGCTCGTGAAGCGGCTTGTTAGTGCCTGCCCCCGGCTGGATGCCATAAAGCAGTCGGTCTGTATCGAAGGTGCCTGGATGGCCTTCGCCCGCCTTAAGGTACAATGGGCGAAGATGAACGCCATCAAGCTGGCAACCGAGGGACCGCCCGCAGGCAAGGAGCACCGCACGCCGGAGCGGTATTTTATGAAGTCTTGGAAGGTTCCTGCATTGTGGAGGGCCAGTGCTCGAAGGACATTATTTTCGAATGAATGTATTCATATTGCCCGAACTTTGTATTATGACACAAGGCTTATGTATAATATGTTGCTTGTTTTACCTCTAATTATTTTCCTCCTTTGCGGCTGTTTACGGTATCTGAGAGTTGGACAGTTGTCGGCTTCAGCCCCCACGTGGGTAGCACGGGGGTGTTTGGAATAGCACCTGGACACACTTGATCCAATGGCTTGGTCCCTGATGGAGGTGTTAGTGCGGCGAACCAGGCAATCAGACTATGCGGCTTTATCGCTCTCACTTAGCCATAGGAGCTTTGTTGGGGACCGTAGTAATTTCAAAAATTTCCTACGCACACGCAAGATCATGGTGATGCATAGCAACGAGAGGGGAGAGTGTTGTCTACGTACCCTCGTAGACCGTTGGCGGAAGCGTTATATCAACGCGGTTGATGCAGTCGTACGTCTTCAAGATCCGACCGATCCAAGTTCCGAAAGCACGACACCTCCGAGTTCTGCACACGTTTAGCTCGATGACGTCCTCGCCTTCTTGATCCAGCAAGAGGGGCAAATTAGTAGATGAGTTCCGGCAGCACGACGGCGTGGTGACGGTGTTGGTGAAAAACAATCTTCGCAGGGCTTCACCTAAGCACTACGAAAACTGTGACGGAGGATAAACTAGAGGGGACGGGGTTGCCGGCACACGGCTTGGTGTTTCTTGATGTGTCTTTGGTGCTAGCCCTGCCCCTCTATTTATATGTTGAGCCCTGGGGTCAAAACTTGGAGTAAAAGCCTCCACAAAGTCGGTTTCACCAGAAAGGCAAGAGTCCTTCTCCGACTCCAGGGCCAGACGCCAGGGTTCCCGGCGTCTGGACCCAGACGCCAGGGACCCTGGCGTCTGGCCCTTGGACTCCGCAAAACTTCCTTTTACGCTTTCCAAAAACCTTGTGGGCTTTCCCCTTTGGCCCGAATAATGTGTTCTCGTACCCAAACATTGCGGGAAACATCCGGAACCCCTTCCGGTGAATTCCGGAACTCTTCCGGTGACCAAACACTATTATCCCATATATCAAACTTTATCTCCGGACCATTCCGAAGTTCCTCGTCATGTCCGTGATCTCATCCTGGACTCCGAACAACATTCGTTCACCAACATACATAACTCACATAGTACTATATCGTCAACGAACTTTAAGCGTGCGGACCCTACGGGTTCGAGAACTATGTAGACATGACCGAGACACCTCTCTGGTCAATAACCAATAGCGGGACCTGGATGCCCATATTGTCTCCTACATATTCTACGAAGATCTTTATCGGTGAGACCGCATAACGACATACGTTGTTCCCTTTGTCATCGGTATGTTACTTGCCCGAGATTCGATCGTCGGTATGTCAATACCTAGTTCAATCTCGTTACGGCAAGTCTCTTTACTTGTTCTGTAATACATCATCCCGCAACTAACTCATTAGTTGCAATGCTTGCAAGGCTTATAGTCATGTGCATTACCGAGTGGGCCCAGAGATACCTCTCCGACAATCGGAGTGACAAATCCTAATCTCGAAATATGCCAGCCCAACAAGTACCTTTGGAGACACCTATAGAACACCTTTATAATCACCCAGTTACGTTGTGACGTTTGGTGGCACACAAAGTGATCCTCCGGTAAATGGGAGTTGCATAATCTCATAGTCATAGGAACATGTATAAGTCATGAAGAAAGCAATAGCAACAAACTAAACGATCAAGTGCTAAGCTAACGGAATGGATCAAGTCAATCACATCATTCCCCTAATGATGTGATCCCATTAATCAAATGACAACTCATATCTATGGTTAGGAAACTTAACCATCCTTGATCAACGAGCTAGTCAAGTAGAGGCATACTAGTGACACTCTGTTTGTCTATGTATTCACACATGTATTATGTTTCCGATTAATACAATTCTAGCATGAATAATAAACATTTATCATGAAATAAGGAAATAAATAATAACTTTATTATTGCCTCTAGGGCATATTTCCTTCAATCTCCCACTTGCACTAGAGTCAATAATCTAGTTCACATCGCCATGTGATTTAACATCAATAGTTCACATCACCATGTGATTAACACCCATAGTTCAGATCGACATGTGACCATCACCCAAAGGGTTTACTAGAGTCAATTATCTAGTTCACATCGCTTATGTGATTAACACCCAAAGAGTACTGAGGTGTGATCATGTTTTTCTTGTGAGAGAAGTTTAGTCAACGGGTCTGCCACATTCAGATCCGTAAGTATTTTGCAAATTTCTATGTCAATAATGCTCTGCATGGAGCTACTCTAGGTAATTGCTCCCACTTTCAATATGTATCCAGATTGAGACTTAGAGTCATCTGGATCAGTGTCAAAACTTGCATCGACGTAACCCTTTACGACGAACCTTTTGTCACCTCCATAATCGAGAAACATATCCTTATTCCACTAAGGATAATTTTGACCAATGTCCAGTGATCTACTCCTAGATCACTATTGTACTCCCTTGCCAAACTCGGGGCAGGGTATACAATAGGTCTGGTACACAGCATGGCATACTTTATAGAACCTATGACTGAGGCATAGGGAAATGACTTTCATTCTCTATCTATCTTCTGCCGTGGTCAGGTTTTGAGTCTTACTCAACTTCACACCTTTGTAACACAGGCAAGAACTCCTTCTTTGACTGTTCCATTTTGAACTATTTCAAAATCTTGTCAAGGTATGTACTCATTGAAAAAACTTATCAAGCGTCTTGATCTATCTCTATAGATCTTGATGCTTAATATGTAAGCAGCTTCACTGAGGTCTTTCTTTGAAAAAAATCCCTTCAAACACTCCTTTATGCTTTGCAGAATAATTCTACATTATTTCAGATCAATAATATGTTATTCACATATACTTATCGGAAATGTTGTAGTGCTCCCACTAACTTTCTTGTAAATACAGGCTTCACCGCAAGTCTGTTATATGCTTTGATCAAGTTATCAAAGCGTATATTCCAACTCCGAGATGCTTGCACCAGTCCATAGATGGATCGCTGGAGCTTGCATATTTCCTTAGCACCTTTAGGATTGACAAAACCTTTCTGGATGCATCATATACAACTCTTCTTCAATAAATCCATTAAGGAATGCAGTTTTGTTTGTTAATTTGCCAGATTTCATAAAATGTGGCAATTGCTAACATGATTCGGACAGACCTAAGCATAGATACGAGTGAGAAACTCTCATTGTAGTCAACACCTTGAACTTGTCGAAAACATTTTGCAACAGTTCTAGCTTTGTAGATAATAACACTACTATCAGCGTCCGTCTTCCTCTTGAAGATCCATTTAATCTCAATGGCTCGCCGATCAATGGGCAAGTCAATCAAAGTCCATACTTTGTTCTCATACATGGATTTCATCTCAGATTTCATGGCCTCAAGCCATTTCGCGGAATCTGGGCTCATCATCGCTTCCTCATAGTTCGTAGGTTCGTCATGGTCAAGTAACATGACCTTCAGAACAGGATTACCGTACCACTCTGGTGCGGATCTCACTCTGGTTTACCTACGAGGTTTCGGTAGTAACTTGATCTGAAGTTACATGATCTTCATCATTAGCTTCCTCACTAATTGGTGTAGTAGTCACAGGAACAAATTTCTGTGATGAACTACTTTCCAATAAGGGAGCAGGTACAGTTACCTCATCAAGTTCTACTTTCCTCCCACTCACTTCTTTCGAGAGAAACTCCTTCTCTAGAAAGAATCTGAATTTAGCAACAAAAGTCTTGCCTTCGGATCTGTGATAGAAGGTGTACCCAACAGTCTCCTTTGGGTATCCTATGAAGACACATTTCTCCGATTTGGGTTTGAGCTTATCAGGATGAAACCTTTTCATATAAGCATCGCAGCCCCAAACTTTAAGAAATGACAGCTTAGGTTTCTTGCCAAACCATAGTCCATACGGTGTCGTCTCAACGGATTTAGATGGTGCCCTATTTAACGTGAATGCAGCTGTCTCTAATGCATAACACGAAAACGATAGTGGCAGATCGGTAAGAGACATCATAGATCGCACCATATCTAATAAAGTACGGTTATGACGTTCGGACACACCATTACACTGTGGTGTTCCAGGTGGCGTGAGTAGTGAAACTATTTCACATTGTTTTAACTGAAGGCCAAACTCGTAACTCAAATATTTTACTTCTCCGATCATATCGTAGAAACTTTTATTTTTGTTACGATGATTCTCCACTTCACTCTGAAATTCTTTGAACTTTTCAAATGTGTCAGACTTGTGTTTCATCAAGTAGATATACTCATATCTGCTCAAATCATCTGTGAAGATCAGAAAATAATGATACCTGCCGTGAGCCTCAATATTCATCGGACCACATACATCAGTATGTATGATTTCCAACAAATCTTTTGCTCGCTCCATTGTTCCGGAGAACGAAGTCTTAGTCATCTTGCCCATGAGGCATGGTTAGCAAGCATCAATTGATTCATAATCAAGTGATTCCAAAAGTCCATCAGCATGGAGTTTCTTCATGCGCTTTACACCAATATGACCTAAACGGCAGTGCCACAAACAAGTTGCACTATCATTATTAACTTTGCATCTTTTGGCTTCAATTTTATGAATATGTGTATCATTACGATCGAGATCCAACAAACCATTTTCGTTGGTGTGTATGACCATAGAAGGTTTTATTCATGTAAACAAAACAACAATTATTCTCTAACTTAAATGAATAACCGTATTGCAATAAACATGATCAAATCATATTCATGCTCAACGCAAACACCAAATAACACTTATTTAGGTTCAACACTAATCCCGAAAGTATAGGGAGTGTGCGATGATTATCATATCAATCTTGGAACCACTTCCAACACACATCGTCACTTCACCCTTAACTAGTCTCTGTTCATTCTGCAACTCCCGTTTCGAGTTACTACTCTTAGCAATTGAACTAGTATCAAATACCGAGGGGTTGCTACGAACACTAGTAAAATACACATCAATAATCTGTATATCAAATATATTTTTGTTCACTTTGCCATCCTTCTTATCCGCCAAATACTTGGGGCAGTTCCGCTTCTAGTGACCAGTCCCTTTGCAGTAGAAGCACTTAGTCTCAGGCTTAGGACCAGACTTGGGCTTCTTCACTTGAGCAGCAACTTGCTTGCCGTTCTTCTTGAAGTTCCCTTTCTTTCCCTTTGCCCTTTTCTTGAAACTAGTGGTCTTGTTAATCATCAACACTTGATGTTCTTTCTTGATTTCTACCTTCATCGATTTCATCATCATGAAAAGCTCGGGAATCGTTTTCATCATCCCTTGCATACTATAGTTCATCACGAAGTTCTACTAACTTGGTGATGGTGACTAGAGAATTCTGTCAATCACTATTTTATCTGGAAGATTAACTCCCACTTGATTCAAGCGATTGTAGTACCCAGACAATCTGAACACATGCTCACTGCTTGAGCTATTCTCCTCCATCTTTTAGCTATAGAACTTGTTGGAGACTTCATATCTCTCAACTCGGGTATTTGCTTGAAATATTAACTTCAACTCCTGGAACATCCATATGATCCATGACGTTCAAAACGTCTTTGAAGTCCCGATTCTAAGCTGTTAAGCATGGTGCACTAAACTATCAAGTAGTCATCATATTGAGCTAGCCAAATGTTCATGACGTCTACATCTGCTCCTGCAATAGGTCTGTCACCCAGCGGTGCATTAAGGACATAATTCTTCTGTGCAGCAATGAGGATAAACCTCAGATCACGGATCCAATCCGCATCATTGCTACTAACATCTTTCAACTTAGTTTTCTCTAGGAACATATCAAAAATAAAACAGGGGAGCTAAACGCTAGCTATTGATCTACAACATAGATATGCTAATACTACCAGGACTAAGTTCATGATAAATTAAAGTTCAATTAATCATATTACTTAAGAACTCCCACTTAGATAGACATCCCTCTAATCATCTAAGTGATCACGTGATCCAAATCAACTAAACCATAACCGATCATCACGTGAAATGGGATAGCTTTCAATGGTGAACATCATTATGTTGATCATATCTACTATATGATTCACGCTCGACCTTTCGGTCTCAGTGTTCCGAGGCCATATCTGCATATGCTAGGCTCGTCAAGTTTAACCTGAGTATTCTGCGTGTGCAAAACTGGCTTGCACCCGTTGTAGATGGACGTAGAGCTTATCACACCCGATCATCACGTGGTGTCTGGGCACGACAAACTTTGGCAATGGTGCATACTCAGGGAGAACACTTTTATCTTGAAATTTAGTGAGAGATCATCTTATAATGCTACCCTCAAACAAAGCAAGATAAGATGCATAAAAGATAAACATCACATGCAATCAATATAAGTGGTATGATATGGCCATCATCATCTTGTGCTTGTGATCTCCATCTCCGAAGCACCGTCATGATCACCATCGTCACCGGCGTGACACCTTGATCTCTATCGTAGCATCGTTGTCATCTCGCCAATCTTATGCTTCCACGACTATCGCTACCGCTTAGTGATAAAGTAAAGCATTACAGCGCGATTGCATTGCATACAATAAAGCGACAACCATATGGCTCCTGCTAGTTGCTGATAACTCGGTTACAAAACATGATCATCTCATACAATAAAATTTAGCATCATGTCTTGACCATATCACATCACAACATGCCCTGCAAAAACAAGTTAGACGTCCTCTACTTTGTTGTTGCAAGTTTTACATGGCTGCTACGGGCTGAGCAAGAACCATTCTTACCTACGCATCAAAACCACAACGATAGTTTGTCAAGTTGGTGTTGTTTCAACCTTCACAAGGACCGGGTGTAGCCACACTCGGTTCAACTAAAGTTGAAGAAACTGACACCCGCCAGCCACCTGTGTGCAAAGCACGTCGGTAGAACCAGTCTCGCGTTAGCTGACGCGTAATGTCGGTCCAGGCCGCTTCATCCAACAATACCGCTGAACCAAAGTGTGACATGCTGGTAAGCAGTATGACTTATATCGCCCACAACTCACTTGTGTTCTACTCGTGCACAACATCAACGCATAAAACCTAGGCTATGATACCACTGTTGGGGAACGTAGTAATTTCAAAAATTTCCTACGCACACGCAAGATCATGGTGATGCATAGCAATGAGAGGGGAGAGTGTTGTCTACGTACCCTCGTAGACCGTTCACGGAAGCGTTATATCAACGCGGTTGATGTAGTCGTACGTCTTCACGATCCGACCGATCCAAGTACCGAAAGCACAGCACCTCCGAGTTTTGCACACGTTCGGCTCGGTGACGTCCTCGCCTTCTCGATCTAGCAAGAGGGGCGAAGTAGTAGATGAGTTCCGGCAACACGACGGCGTGGTGACGGTGTTGGTGAAAAACAATCTTCGCAGGGCTTCGCCTAAGCACTACGAAAACTATGATGGAGGATAAACTAGAGGGGACGGGGTTGCCGACACACGGCTTTGTGTTTCTTAATGTGTCTTTGGTGCTAGCCCTGCCCCTCTATTTAT
>NC_057806.1:82834661-82868672 GCF_018294505.1 Triticum aestivum | reverse complement strand
GAGGAGGGCCGCCAGGGCAGGCCGCCCCCCTTGCAGTCAGAATTGGACAAGGGAAGGGGGCGGCGCCCCCTTTCCTACTCCCTCTCCCTCTCCTTCCTTCCCCCCCTCTTCCTTTTGGAGGAATCCTACTAGGACTAGTAGTCCTAGTAGGACTCCCTCTCCTTGGGCGCGCCCCTAGGGCCGGCCGGTCTCCCCCTCCTTCCTTTATATACATGGGGAGGGGGGCACCCTAGAAGACACAAGTTGATCTTTTAGCCATGTGCGGTGCCCCCCTCCACAGTTACACACCTCGGTCATATCGTTGTAGTGCTTAGGTGAAGCCCTACGCTGGTAACTTCATCATCACCGTCACCACGCCGTCGTGCTGACAGAACTCTCCCTCGGCCTCAACTAGATCAAGAGTACGAGGGACGTCACCGAGCTGAACGTGTGTTGATCACGGAGGTGTCGTGCGTTCGGTACTTGGATCGGTTGGATCGCGAAGACGTTCGACTACATCAATCGCGTTACGAAACGCTTCCGCTTCCGGTCTACGAGGGTATGTGAACACACTCTCCCCACTCGTTGCTATGCATCCCCTAGATAGATCTTGCATGATCGTAGGTAAAAAATTTAATATTGCATTCCCCAACAGAGAGGTGGTGGGCCGGTGGGGCGGCGGGGCCATGGGGCGACGAGGCGACGGCGGTGCTCGTCGAGCGGAGAGGGGCGGCCGCGGAGAGGAGAGGAGAAAGAGATAGGGCAACGGCGGGGGCGCGGGCCGTTAACTTATTTTGAAGCTTTGTCGTCCGTGTCGCCTTTGTCATCTGCAAGCTGAGGGCAATGGATGCTTTGCCATCCACTAGCAGACAGCAAAGAGTGAGACCGTTAGGGCTTAACAACCAGTGGGCCAAACACCCTCTTTGCCGTCAGCTAGCAGACGACAAAGAAGCTTTCCCATCAGCTAGTGGACGTCAAAATGTTGGCTGGCAAAGCCTTCCTTTGTCGTCCGCTGCCTCTTTGTCATTTGCTTTCCGTTCGCTGATGGCAAAGCCATTCTTTGCCGTCCGCTAGCTGATGGCAAAGAGGGGGAAGACGGCAAATCTTCTGATTCCAGTAGTGTGTTACTATGTTAAGTATGTAGATATGGACCATATTATTGTTGGCCCTCAGCCCCTTGAAATGTGATAGTTGTTACTATGTTAAGTATGTAGATATGGACCATATGGTTGTCAAAATCATGTTACGAAGATCCTCCTTTTGTCGAATAGTGTAACCACTATATATATGTTACTCAAATGATGTTAGCCAAGTTCTTAAATTTTCATGGAAAATATTAGTATCATACACAGTTCATTGAGTTTAAGCGTGTGCCCGGTAGAGCAGTAGAGTAGAGGACGTCCATGTTTTCGACATGGCGATCAGCACCGATGTCCAAAAGGCATTTTCATATTAATTGTCCATATTGCAAATTCAGATAATATGCAGACAGGCCAGCCCATACAATTGACATATTTGACATGCATGAAGAAATCAATTGAGTATATATATATACACATCTGGGCTATTCTGTTT
Organism: Triticum aestivum; assembly: GCF_018294505.1. NCBI lineage: Eukaryota > Viridiplantae > Streptophyta > Magnoliopsida > Poales > Poaceae > Triticum > Triticum aestivum. The sequence continues at coordinate 82,867,118 of NC_057806.1, read as the reverse complement.
CACGTAACAGAATATTATTCTGTTACTATTATTGAACTGATGAATCCAAGCGGTTGTACTAATTCTGTCATTTCGTTGAACTGATTGTTTTTTTATTAGAAGACCAAACAAGAGCCCCCTCCCGCTCTCTCCCTGTTCAGCCGGCCACTCCGGTAGTCAACCAAGCTGCTTGTGACCGATCCCACCACGCGCCCGCCTCCCTCCTGGCAACCCAGGCCCTACCCCAGTCGCGGCGATGGGAGCCCGGGCGCGAGTGACGGCGGCGGCGCTGCTGCTGGAGCTCGTACGGTGGAGAGAAGTGTGGCATGGGTGCGTAAATGCACAAGGCCGGAGCAGAGGCGCCCTGCAGCGGGCGGCGCCGGGGCGAGCTCCGGCCGTAGAGGGCGTAGCGTGCCCGAAGAGCACGCGCGGAGCTGGTCGGAGGAGACGGCGGCCACGCGCGGTGCCGGCGTCCGCCTCAGCACCAGCACGGACGGAGCAGCTACCACCTGCAAGCAGCACCAAGCATCATGGCCTGCGACGGCGCGGAGCGGCACGAGCGGCTGGACCGCTGGGCGGCGTGCACTACAAAAAAAAGACATCCGTGACATTTTGGGCTGAACGAATTTTTTTTCTGCCATACTTATGACACTTCTATGACGATAATTGTGACAAAACCCGGTATCATCATATATGTGGTGGGGTCATACTTCTATGACAGAAAATCGTGACAGAAAATGGGCTTTTCGTCATGGGCGGGCCGGAGACGCAGCTGCATGACATTCTTTGGGCCGGCCATGACGGAAACCATGGTAGAAGCGAGGGCGAGGAAAATATCGGGGAGTTCCTGGTTACGGTGGGTGGTCGGGGGCCGAGCGATGTGCGTTTCTCTCGTACGTACGCGCGTGTGTGCAAGGCGTTGGGTTCTAACTGAACCCGAGCGATTGCACTGCAGGCTACACGTTACTGAACCCGAGCGATTGATCGACGACTGTTAACTGAACCCGATCGAGCGATTCCTTCACTACTGCTGCTAACTGAAGCCGATCGATGCTGCCTCTGGATGAACAGTGAGTGTTGTTGGGGGGTTTGGATGAATAGTTCCTAGTGGGGGTTGGATGAACAGGAACCCATGGTAGTAGAGGCCGTTGCTGCTAGATGAACAGTACCCCGATCGATCGAGCCAGTGGATGAACAGGACCCCGTGGAGGGCTGGATGAACAGGACCCCGTGGAGGGCTAGTTGAAGATTAGCCGGTGGAGGGCTGCATGAACAGTAGCCCGTGGAGGGGTGGTTGAACAGGACCCCCGTGGAGAGGGCTGGTTGAATAGTAGCCGGTGGAGGAGCGCACGGTGGAGGCTGGATGAACAGGAACCCGTGGATGAACAGTCGTAGGTGGAGACTGGAGGAGGTCGACGGTGGATGAATAGTAGCCCGTGGAGGCTGGAGGAGGTCGACGGTGGAGATGAACAGTATCCCGCGGAGTCCCGTTATGAGGTACGCCACACCCCTCCCGATGAACAGGACCCCCATTTCAACCGTAGCGCTCCAACACAAGTCCGTTTCCTCCGTTTTGTAGTACGCCACACCCCTCCGGGTCAACAGGACCCCGTTTAGACCGTAGGAGGTCCAAGAGAAGTTCATTTCCTCCGTTTTGCGGTACGCCAGACCCCTCCCGATGAACAGGATCCCGTTTCGACCGTGGCCGGTCGAACACAAGGTCGTTTCCTCCGTTTTGCGGTACGCCAAGCCTCGTTTCCATCGGCTGTTCCATCCAAGCCGATTGGCTCCCGATGAACACGACGATGCATTCCATTCCGACCCAGCCGGTTGGCTCCCCATGAACACGACGACGACGCAGTTTCTCTGTTCCGACCCAGCCATGTACACGAGCTCTGGCCGTACGTATGCACGAGTAGGCGTTTGAGACCCCGCCCGTATGTACGTATGTGGTCGTATTTACTTTCTTGCACCCGAGCCGGTGTACGTACGTGTACATGCTATGTGCGCGCCTCTACTACGACACGTGCGCGCCTCTACTACGACACGTGCCCTTCCTTGCACAGCCACGGTTCATCGCTGCAGCCTGCAGACAGACCGATCGTATGTACATACACGTTCGCGACCAGAATGACAATGCTACGTACGCTTCGACCGGGTGGGTCCCGACTGTCAGGCACTTCCTTGCGTGTGAAGATGTAGCTGGTGGGTCCCATCAGTCAGGGGGGAAACATTTTTTGTGAAATACGATGGCCTGTCCGGTGGGTCCCTGATGTCAGGTGGAGGAATCATTATTTTGCGCGTAATAAGGAGGCACTTCCTTGCTGCGGCTGTGGACCTAGCTATCAGCCTCTCCACGTACAGGTCTCGTTCATTGACAGGGCCGGGCCAGGAGTCCTAGGCGGACACGGCCAAAATAAATGCCTCCCGTGGAAGTCGTTCGTTGACCACACTGAGCATGCCGCGCTAAGAGCACCAAGGCGGCGGACGACGGCGAGGCCTAGGAAGGGGGCAACACGGAGCCGGGGAAGACGCGACAGTGGATGCCAACGCAGAGAGGAGTGCGAGGGTTCACTGGTTCGGCTGTGGTGTGAGGCTACCGTCACCGCAGGGCCTGGCCAGCGGTGGGAGTAGTAGGGTGCGGTGAGGCCTCCGCGGTAGCATAGCCGGCCACGGGAGGCAGGAGCAGGCGACACGATCAGAGCTGCTTTGGGCGGCTGGAGCAAGAAGACCAGAGGTTGAAGAAGCACTACGGCCGTTGGATGGACATCGTACGGTCAATGTAGCTAGAATCATTCATATTGACTAAGTTGACAAAGCCCTCTGTCCCCGTCAACTTAGTAGGCCCACATGTCAGCCTCCCACTATGCTGGGTCCCAGCTAGCAGGGGGAGTATTCATTTTTTATGCGTAATAAGGAGGCACTTCCTTGCATGCGAAGATGTAGCTGGTGGGTCCGACCTATCAGCGGGGGCAATGTTTTTTGCGAAATACGGAGGCCCTTCCGGTGGGTCCCAGATGTCAGGTGGAGGAATCATTACTTTGCGCGTAATAAGGAGGCATTTCCCTATTTGTGGCTGTGGACCCAGCTGTCAGCCTCTCCATGTACAGTCCACATCCGAAGGATGTCGTTCGTTGACCACGGCGCGAGCATTGATAACCCACAAGTATAGGGGATCACAACAGTTTTTGAGGGTAGAGTATTCAACCCAAATTTATTGATTCGACACAATGGGAGCCAAAGAATATTCTCAAGTATTAGCAGCTGAGTTGTCAACTCAACCACACCTGGAAACTTAATATCTGCAACAAGGTATTTAGTAGCAAAGTAATATGATAGTAGTGGTAACGATGGCAAAAGGTAATGGTAGCAAAAGTAATATTTTTGGGGTTTATAGTGATGGTAACAGTAGCAACGGAAAAGTAAATAAGCGAAGAACAATATATGGAAAACTCGTAGGCAATGGATCGGTGATGGAGAATTATGCCGGATGCGATCGATCATGTAACAGTCATAACCTAGGGTGACACATAACTAGCTCCAGTTCATCAATGTAATGTAGGCATGTATTCCGAATATAGTCATATGTGCTTATGGAAAAGAACTTGCATGACATCTTTTGTCCTACCCTCCCGTGGCAGCGGGGTCCTATTAGAAACTAAGGGATATTAAGACCTCCTTTTAATAGAGTACCAGACCAAAGCATTAACACATGATGAATACATGAACTCCTCAAACTACAGTCATCACCGGTAAGTATCCTGATTATTGTCACTTCAGGGTTAACGGATCATAACACATAATAGATGACTATAGACTTGCAAGATAGGATAAATAACTCCCATATATTGATGAAAACATATTAGGTTCAGATCTGAAATCATGGCACTCAGTCCCTAGTGACAAGCATTAAGCATAGAAAAGTCATAGCAGCATCAATCTCAGAACATAGTGGATACTAGGGATCAAGCCCTAACAAAACTAACTCGATTACATGATAAATCTCATGCAACCCATCACCGTCCAGCAAGCCTATGATGGAATTACTCACGCACGGCGGTGAGCATCATGAAATTGGTGATGGAGGAAGGTTCATGATGACGATGGAGACGGATTCCCCTCCCCAGAGCCTCGAACGGATTCCAGATCATCCCTCCCGAGAGAGTTTAGTGCTTGGCGGCGTCTCCGTATCGTAAAACGTGATGAATCCTTCTCCTTGATGTTTCCTCCCCGAAAGTGAATATACGGAGTCAAGGTTGAGGCCAGTGGAGCGTCAGGGGCCCATGAGGCAGGGGGGCACGCCCCCACCCTCATGGACAGGGTGTGGGCCCCTTGACATGGATCTTTCTTCCAATATTTTTTATATATTCCAAAATAATTCTCCGTTGATTTCCAGGTCATTCCGAGAACTTTTATTTCTGCACAAAAATAACACCATGGCAATTCTGCTGAAAACAGCGTCAGTCCGGGTTAGTTCCATTCAAATCATGCAAGTTAGAGTCCAAAAAAAGGGCAAAAGTGTTTGGAAAAGTAGATACGACGGAGACGTATCAACTCTCCCAAGCTTAAAACTTTGCCTGTCCTCAATAAATTCAGTTGATAAACTCAAAGTGATAAAGAAAAACTTTTACAAACTCTGTTTGCTCTTGTTGTTGTAAATATGTAAAGCCAGCATTCAAGTTTTCAGCAAAGATTATGAACTAACCATATTCACAATAACATTTAGGTATCATGTTTACTCATATCAATGGCGTAATTAGCTAGCGAGCAATAATAACAAATCTCGGATGTGATAACCCACAAGTATAGGGGATCGCAACAGTTTTCGAGGGTAGAGTATTCAACCCAAATTTATTGATTCAACACAAGGGGAGCCAAAGAATATTCTCAAGTATTAGCAGCTGAGTTGTCAATTCAACCACACCTGGAAAGTTTATATCTGCAGCAAAGTGTTTAGTATAAAAGTAATATGATAGTAGTGATAACGGTAGCAAAAGGTAACAGTAGTAAAAGTAATGTTTTTGGTATTTTGTAGTAATGATAGCAATAGCAACAGAAAAGTAAATAAGCGAAGAACAATATATGGAAAGCTCGTAGGCAATGGATCGGTGATGGAGAATTATGCCGGATGCGGTTCATCATGTAACATTCATAACCTAGGGTGACACAGAACTAGCTCCAGTTCATTGATATAATGTAGGCATGTATTCCCAATATAGTCATACATGCTTATGGAAAAGAACTTGCATGCCATCTTTTGTCCTACCCTCCCGTGGCAGCGGGGTCCTTACGGAAACTAAGGGATATTAAGGCCTCCTTTTAATAGAGAACCGTAACAAAGCATTAACACATAGTGAATACATGAACTCCTCAAACTACGGTCATCACCGGCAAGTATCCCGATTATTGTCACTTCGGTGTTAACGGATTATAACACATAATAGGTGACTATAGACTTGCAAGATAGGATCAAGAACACTCATATATTGATGAAAATATAGTAGGTTCAGATCTGAAATCATGGCACTCGGGCCCTAGTGACAAGCATTAAGCATAGAAAAGTCATAGCAACATCAATCTCAGAACATAGTGGACACTAGGGATCAAACCCTAACAAAACTAACTCGATTACATGATAGATCCCATCCAACCCATCACCGTCCAGCAAGCCTACGATGGAATTACTCAATTACTCACGCACGGCAGAGAGCATCATGAAATTGGTGATGGAGGATGGTTGATGATGACGATGGCGATGGATTCCCCTCTCCGGAGCCCCGAACGGACTCCAGATCAGCCCTCCCAAGAGGTTTTAGGGCTTGGCGGTGGCTCCGTATCGTAAAACACGATGATTTCTTCTCTCTGATTTTTTTCTCCCCGAAACTCAATATATGGAGGTGGAGTTGGAGTCGGAGAGGCAACAGGGGGCCCACGAGGTAGGGGGGTGCGCCCCCCACCCTCGTGGAGAGACGGTGGGCCCCCTGGCCTTCATCTTTGGCAGAAATTTTTCATATTTTCTGAAAAGTGGCTCCGTGAAGTTTCAGGTCATTCCGAGAACGTTTGCTCCTGCACATAAATAACACCATGGTAATTCTGGTGAAAACAACGTCAGTCCGGGTTAGTTCCATTCAAATCATGCAAGTTAGAGTCCAAAACAAGGGCAAAAGTGTTTGGGAAAGTAGATACATTGGAGACGTATCAACTCCCCCAAGCTTAAACCTTTGCTTGTCCTCAAGCAATTTAGTTGACAAACTGAAAGTGGTAAAGAAAAACTTTTACAAACTCTGTTTGCTCTTGTTGTTGTAAATATGTAAAGCCAGCATTCAAATTTTCAGCAAAGATTATAACTAACCACGTTCGCAATAATGCATAGGTCTCAAGTTTACTCATATCAATAGCATAATCAACTAGCGAGCCATAATAATAAATCTCGGATGACAACACTTTCTCAAAACAATCATAATATGATATAACAACTTGGTATCTCGCTAGCCCTTTCTGAGATCGGAAAACATAAATGCAGAGCACCTTTAAAGACCACGGACTAACTAGACATTGTAATTCTTGGTAAAAGATATCCAGTCAAGTCATACCCAATGTAAACTAACAGTAATGAATGCAAATGACAGCGGTGCTCTCTAACTGGTGCCTTTTAATAAGAGGGTGATGACTCAGCATAAAGGTAAATAGATAGGCCCTTCACAGAGGGAAGCAGGGATTTGTAGAGGTGCCAGAGCTCGGTTTTGAAACAGAGGTGAATAATATTTTGAACGGTATACTTTCATTGTCAACATAACAACCAAGAGATGGCGATATCTTCCATGCTAGACACATTACAGGCGGTTCCCAAATAGAATGGTAAAGATATACTCCCCCTTCCACCACAAGCATCAATCCATGGCTTGCTCGAAACAACGAGTGCCTCCAACTAACAAGAGTCACAGGGGGAGTTTTGTTTGCAATTATTTTGATTTAGTTTGCATAAAGCATGGGACTGGGCATCCCACTGACCAGCCATTTATCTCGTGAGTGAGGAGCGGAGTCCACTCCTCTTGAGAATAACCCGCTTAACATGGAAGATACAGACAACCCTAGTTGATACATGAGCAATTCGAGCATACAAAACAGGATATTTATTTGAAGGTTTAGAGTTTGGCACATACAAATTTACATGGAATGGCAGGTAGATACCGTATATAGGTAGGTATAGTGGACTCATGTGGAATAACTTTGGGGTTTAAGGGATTGGATACACAAGCAGTATTCCCTCTTAGTACAGGTGAAGGCTAGCAAAAGACTGGGAAGCGACCAGCTAGAGAGCGACAACAGTCATGAACATGCATTAAAATTAATCAACACCGAATGCAAGCATGAGTAGGATATAATCCACCTTGACCATAAATATTGTGAAGGCTATGTTGATTTTGTTTCAACTACATACGTGAACATGTGCCAAGTCAAGTCACTCAAATCATTCAGAGGAGGATACCACCCTATCATACCACATCATAACCATTTAATAGCATGTTGGCACGAATGGTAAACCATTATAACTCATAGCTAATCAAGAATGGCATAAGAAACTATGATCTCTAGTTGTCATTGCAAACATGTTTATCCATAATAGGTTGAATCAGGAACGATGAACTAATCATATTTACAAAAACAAAAGAGGTCGAGTTCATACCAGTTTTTGTCATCTCAGCCAATCCATCATATATCATCATAATTGCCTTTCACTTGCATGATCAAATGATGTGAATAATAATAATAGTGCACGTGCATTGGACTAAGCTGGAATCTGCAGGCATTCAATAAACAGGAGAAGACAAGGTGATAACCCACAAGTATAGGGGATCGCAACCATTTTCGAGGGTAGAGTATTCAACCCAAATTTATTGATTCGACACAAGGGGAGCCAAAGAATATTCTCAAGTATTAGCAGCTGAGTTGTCAATTCAACCACACCTAGAAACTTAATATCTGTAGCAAAGTATTTAGTAGCAAAGTAACATGATAGTAGTGGTAACGATAGCAAAAGGTAACGGTAGCAAAAGTAATATTTTTGGGTTTTATAGTGATGGTAACAGTAGCAACGGAAAAGTAAATAAGCGAAGAACAATATATGGAAAGCTCGTAGGCAATGGATAGGTGATGGAGAATTATGCCAGATGCGATCGATCATGTAACAGTCATAACCTAGGGTGACACAGAACTAGCTCTAGTTCATTGATATAATGTAGGCATGTATTCCGATCATAGTCATACGTGCTTATGGAAAAGAACTTGCATGACATCTTTTGTCCTACCCTCCCGTGGCAGCGGGGTCCTTATAGAAACTAAGGGATATTAAGGCCTCCTTTTAATAGAGAACCGGAACAAAGCATTAACACATAGTGAATACATGAACTCCTCAAACTATGGTCATCACCGGTAAGTATCCCGATTATTATCACTTCGGGGTTAACAGATCATAACACATAATAGGTGACTATATACTTGCAAGATAGGATCAAGAACTCTCATATATAGATGAAAACATAATAGGTTTAGATCTGAAATCATGGCACTCGGGCCCTAGTGACATGCATTAAGCATAGCAAAGTCATAGCAACATCAATCTCAGAACATAGTGGACGCTAGGGATCAAACCCTAACAAAACTAACTCGATTACATGATAGATCTCGTCCAACCCATCACCATCCAGCAAGCCTACGATGGAATTACTCACGCACGGCGGTGAGCATCATGAAATTGGTGATGGAGGATGGTTGATGATGACGATGGCGATGGATTCCCCTCTCCGGAGCCCCGAACGGACTCCAGATCAGCCCTCCCGAGAGGTTTTAGGGCTTGGCCGCGGCTCCGTATCATAAAACGCGATGATTTCTTCTCTCTGATTTTTTCTCCCTCAAACTCAATATATGGAGGTGGAGTTGGAGTCAGAGAGGCAACAGGGGGCCCACGAGGTAGGGGGCGCCCTAGGGGGGCAGGCGCTCCCCCCACCATCGTGGCATGGTGGTGGGCCCCCTGGCCTTCATCTTTGGCAGGTATTTTTCTTATTTTCTGAAAATTGGCTCCGTGAAGTTTCAGGTCATTCCGAGAACGTTTGCTCCTGCACATAAATAACACCATGGTAATTCTGCTGAAAACAGCGTCAGTCCGGGTTAGTTCCATTCAAATCATGCAAGTTAGAGTCCAAAACAAGGGCAAAATTGTTTGGAAAAGTAGATACGTTGGAGACTTATCAACTCCCCCAAGCTTAAACCTTTGCTTGTCCTCAAGCAATTCAGTTGACAAACTGAAAGTCATAAAGAAAAACTTTTACAAACTCTATTTGCTCTTGTTGTTGTAAATATGTAAAGCCAACATTCAAGTTTTCAGCAAAGATTATAACTAACCACATTCGCAATAACTCACAGGTGTCAAGTTCACTCATATCAATAGCATAATCAACTAGCGAGCCATAATAATAAAACTCGGATGACAACACTTTCTCAAAACAATCATAATATGATATAACAAGGTGGTATCTCGCTAGCCCTTTCTGAGACCGCAAAACATAAATGCAGAGCACCTTTAAAGACTAAGGACTGACTAGACATTGTAATTCATGGTAAAAGAGATCCAGTCAAGTCATACTCAATGTAAACTAACAGTAATGAATGCAAATGACAGCGGTGCTCTCCAACTGGTGCTTTTTAATAAGAGGATGATGACTCAGCATGAAAGTAAATAGATAGGCCCTTCGTAGAGGGAAGCAGAGATTTGTAGAGGAGCCAGAGCTCGGTTTTGAAACAGAGGTGACTAATATTTTGAGCGGTATACTTTCATTGTCAACATAACAACCAAGAGATGGCGATATCTTCGATGCTACACACATTATAGGCGGTTCCCAAACAGAATGGTAAAGTTTATACTCCCCCTTCCACCACAAGCATCAATCCATGGCTTGCTCGTGCCTGCAACTAACAAGAGTCCCAGGGGGAGTTTTGTTTGCAATTATTTTGATTTAGTTTGCATAAAGCATGTGACTGGGCATCCCGGTGACCAACCATTTATCTCACGAGTGAGGAGCGGAGTCCACCCCTCTTGAGAATAACCCGCCTAACATGGAAGATACAGACAACCCTAGTTGATACCTGAGCTATTCGAGCATACAAAACATGATATTTATTTGAAGGTTTAGAGTTTGGCACATACAAATTTACTTGGAACGGCAGGTAGATACCGTATATAGGTAGGTATAGTGGACTCATGTGGAATAACTTTGGGATTTAAGGGATTGGATGCACAAGCAGTATTCCCGCTTAGAAGGCTAGCAAAAGACTGGGAAGCGACCAGCTAGAGAGCGACAACAGTCATGAACATGCATTACAATTAATCAACACTGAATGCATGCATGAGTAGGATATAATTCACCATGAACATAAATATTGTGAAGGCTATGTTGATTTTGTTTCAACTACATGCGTGAACATGCGCCAAGTCAAGTCACTTAAATCATTCAGAGGAGGATACCGCCCTATCATACCACATCATAACCATTTTAATAGCATGTCAGCACTAAAGGTAAACCATTATAACTCATAGCTAATCAAGCATGGCATAAGAAACTATGATCTCTAGTTGTTATTGCAAAAATGTTTATTCATAATAGGTCGAATCAGGAACGATGAACTAATCATATTTACAAAAACAAAAGAGGTCGAGTTCATACCAGCTTTTCTCATCTCAGCCAGTCCATCATATAACATCATAATTGCCTTTCACTTGCACGACAAAACGATGTGAATAATAATAATAGTGCACATGCATTGGACTAAGCTGGAATCTGCAGGCATTCAATAAACAGGAGAAGACAAGGCAATATGGGCTCTTTTGTCAGATTAACAATAATGCATATAAGAGCCACTTCAACAATTTAATTATGGTCTTCTCCTATCGACCCCAATGGAAAGAAAAGAAATAAAACTATTTACACGGGAAAGCTCCCAACAAGCAGCAGAAGAACCAGAAATCTTTTTGGGTTTTCTTTTTAATTACTACTACAAGCATGGAAAGTAAATTAATTAACAGCTACAACTAATTTTTTTGGTTTTTCTTAAGATTTATTAAACACACAAGAAGAAAGCATAAAAAGGAAAATAAACTAGCATGGATGATACAATGAAAAAGTATGAGCACCGACATCTAGCAATGAGTGTGTGAACATGAATGTAATGTCAGTGGGAAATACGTACTCCCCAAAGCTTAGGCTTTGGGCCTAAGTTGGTCTATGGCCACGGCTGGCCTGGCTGATTTCCATAATAGTAATTGGGGTCGTATTGTGATGCAGCAGCTATCGCCTGCTGAGCTGCAGCGTGGCAATGAGCTGCCTCCTGTCTCCTCTCGTACTCATCTGCCTCCTCTTTAGTAATAGTATATCCTCCTCTTGCCTGATAATTAAAGAAAGCAGGAGCAGGGAGAGTAATACGGACAACACGACGTCTGTCAAAGATTAGTCGATACTGGAGAGATGATTCGTTCCTCTCGACAAACTAGTGGTGAACCATAGCATTAAAATCTAGATAGGCAGGAGGTAATTCAATATCATCTTCGCGTATGGATATACCAAGAAAATTAGCTACGCGGGTTGCACAAATTCCTCCAAAGAAATCTCCATTAAGTCTATTAAGATGCAACCTACGTGCAACAATGGCTCCCAAATTATATGATTTGTCTCCTAACACAGCACTCCTAAGAATACTGAGGTCAGGGACACACATGTGACATGCCTCATCTTTACCATTTACGCATCTACCTATGAAGAGAGCAAAATAATGTATAGCAGGAAAGTGAATGCTCCCTATGGTAGCTTGTGTAATATCTCTAGATTCTCCGACAGTTATGCTAGCAAGAAAATCTCTAAATTCAGATTTCCGAGGATCCCTTATACTACCCCATTGTGGAAGTTTGCAAGCAGTGGTAAAGTCCTCTAACTCCATGGTATAATATTTATCATAAAGATCAAATAGGACAGTTGGAGAATTACCTGAAGTTGAAAATTCAAACCTCCTCACAAAGGAACTAGTGAGATTGTGATACTGGCTGCACTTCTCTTCCTCGAAGCTCACAAGATCAGCGTTACGCAAATATGCGTTGAATTCTTCCTTAATTCCCGCTCGATCCATAAAATTTTCAGAAGGCCACTCACAAGGACGCACTGGTGCGTCTCTTGGTGGCTCTTCATCAGCATCACGCATTGCAATCCTGGGTCCTTGCTTCCTTGAAGAACCATCTTGGAACATTTTCCTAAGCATTTTTCTTCCTCTGAAAAATTCTGAAATTTTTTAGTAACTTAAAAATAAAAGTAAACCAAACTCAATAATATCGATAGCAACTACTCATACAAGTGCCTAGGGCCTATATCATGCATCAAAACTACTTTTGACCATATAAATTTGACATGCACGCTCAAGAGAAGGGTCACCTAAGCAGCAAAATTTTACAATGAATAAAGCACTAGAACAAAAACTAATTGGACCAATGGAGGAGTCACATACCAAGGAACAATCTCCCCAAGAAGTTTTGTGAGAGGTGCTTTGAGCAAGGAGATCGAAAATGGCAGCAAAACGAGCCTGGACTCGGGTTTGAGCTGGATATTCGTGTTTGGGGGAGGAAGAAGGAGTGTATGGGTGAAAGGATAAGTGGAGGAGGGCCACCGTGGGCCCACGAGGCAGGGGGCGCACCCTAGAGGGGTAGGCACGCCCTCCACCCTCGTGGGCAGGTGGTTGGCCCCCCTGGTGTGTTCTCAGTTCCATAAATCCTCAAATATTCTAAAAAAAATCATATTTAAATTTCAGGGCATTTGGAGAACTTTTATTTTCGAGGTATTTTTATATTGCATGGATAATGTGATAATAGACAGAAAAATATTTATTTTTATTTTATTTAATATAAATAACAGAAAGTAAAAGTGGGGTACAGAAGGTTGTGCCTTCTAGTTTCGTCCATCTCATGATCATCAAAAGGAATCCACTAACAAGGTTGATCAAGTCTTGTTAACAAACTCATTCCGAATAACATGGAACTGGAGAAATTTCGAATAACACTATGTTGCCTCAACGGGGATATGCACATCCCCAATAATAAGAATATCATATTTCTTCTTGATCGTAGGAAGAGGAAATTCAAAACCTCCAAATATAATTGATGTAATTGTTCCAATAGAGTTGATACTATGAACTTGAGGCTGTTTCCTCGGAAAGTGTACTGTGTGCTCATTACCATTAACATGAAAAGTGACATTGCCTTTAGTGCAATCAATAACAGCCCCTACAGTATTCAAAAAGGGTCGTCCAAGAATAATAGACATACTATCGTCCTCGGGAATATCAAGAATAACAAAGTCCGTTAAAATAGTAACGTTTGCAACTACAACAGGCACATCCTCACGGATACTGACAGGTATAGCAGTTGATTTATCAGCCATTTGCAAAGATATTTTAGTAGGTGTCAACTTATTCAAATCAAGTCTACGATATAAAGATAGATGCATAACACTAACACCGGCTCCAAGATCACATAAAGCAGTTTTAACATAATTTCTTTTAATGGAGCATGGTATAGTGGGTACTCCTGGATCTCCAAGTTTCTTTGGTATTCCACCTTTAAAATTATAATTAGCAAGCATGGTGGAAATTTCAGCTTCCGGTATCTTTCTTTTATTTGTAATAATATCTTTCATGTACTTAGCATAAGGATTGGTTTTGAGCATATCAGTTAATCGTATATGCAAAAAGATAGGTCTAATCATTTCAGCAAAGCGCTCAAAATCCTCATCATCATTTTTCTTGGATGGTTTAGGAGGAAAAGGCATGGGTTTCTGAACCCAAGGCTCTCTTTATTTACCATGTTTCCTAGCAAGAAAGTCTTTCTTATCATATTTTCTTTGATTGTGGGTTATCAAGATCAACATCAGGTTCAATTTCTATATCATTATCATTACTAGGTTGAGAACATCATGAACATTATTATTAGCATTATCACTAGTTTCAGGTTCATTACCAGATTGTGTTTCAGCATCAGAAATAGAAATATCATTTGAATTCTCAGGTGTTTCAACAATAGGATCACTAGAAGCATGCAAAGTCCTATCATTTTTCTTTTTCTTCTTTTTAGAAGAACTAGGTTCATCTATATTATTTCTCTAAGAATCTTGCTCAATTCTTTTAGGATGGCCTTCAGGATACAAAGGTTCCTAAGTCATTTTACCACCTCTAGTCATAAGTCTAACAGCATTATCATTATTTTTACTATTCAATTCATTGAGCAAATCATTTTGAGCTTTAAGTACTTGTTCTACTTGAGTGGTAACCATAGAAGCATGTTTACTAATAAGTTTAAGTTCACCTTTGACATTAGCCATATAATCACCCAAGTGTTCAAGCATATTTTAATTGCATTTCAATTGTCTACCAAAATAAGCATTAAAATATTCTTGCTTAGCCATAAACTTATCAAACTCATCTAAGCATGGGCTAGCAAATTTAGTAAATGGGATTACAGCTTTATCATATCTATAGAGAGAATTTACCTTTACTACCTGTGTCGGGTTATCAAGACCATGAGTTTCTTCAATAGGAGAAGAATTTGGATCATATGTTTCTTCAACAGACGGTAAATTAAGACCATGTATTTCTTCAATAGGAGGTAAATTCTTAACATCTTCAGCTTTAATACCTTTTTCTTCCATAGATTTCTTTGCCTCTTGCATATCTTCAGGACTGAGAAATAGAATACCCCTTTTCTTCGGAGTTGGTTTAGGAATAGGCTCAGGAATTGGCTCTGGAGGTGTCCAATTATTTTCATTTGTCAACATATTATTCAATAGAATTTCAGCTTCATCCGGCGTTCTTTCCCTGAAAATAGAACCAGCACAACTATCCAGGTAATCTTTGGAGGCATCAGTTAGTCCATTATAAAAGTTATCAAGTAATTGGAGAAGCCTCCCCCAAGCTTGTGGGAGACTCTCTTCTTCAATTTGCACCAAAATTATATATATCCCTTAAAGCAGCTTGTTTCTTATGAGCAGGGAAATATTTAGCAGAGAAGTAATAAATCATATCCTGGGGACTACGCACACAACTAGGATCAAGAGAATTAAACCATATCTTAGAATCACCTTTTAATGAGAACAGAAATATTTTAATCATGTAAAAGTAGCGAGTTCTCTCATCATCAGTGAATAGGGTGGCTATATGATTCAATTTAGTAAGATGTGCCACAACAGTTTCAGATCCATAACCATGAAAAGGATCAGATTCAACCAAAGCAATTATATCAGGATCAACAGAGAATTCATAATCCTTATCAATAACAAAGATAGGTGAAGTAGCAAAAGCAGGGTTAGGTTTCATTCTAGCATTTAGAGATTGCTTACTCCATTTAGTTAGTAATCTTTTGAGTTCATTTCTATTTCTGCAAGCTAAAATAGCTAAAGAAGCTTCTTGATCAAATACATAACCCTTAGGAATAACAAGTGGTTCTTCATCATCACTTTCATCAGTATCATCAGATTCAATATTTTCGATTTCTCTAGCCCTAGCAAGTTGTTCATCAAGAAAATCACTAAGTGGCACAGTAGTATCAGGCATAGAGGTAGTTTCATCATAAGTATCATGCATAGCAGAAGTGGCATCATCAATAACATGCGACATATCAGAACGAATAGCAGAAGTAGGTGTAGGTGTCGCAAACTTACTCATAACAGAAGGTGAATCAAGTGCAGAGCTAGATGTCAGTTCCTTACCTCCCCTCGTAGTTGAGGGATAGATCTTAGTTTTTGGATCTCTCAAGTTCTTCATAATGATAAGCAGATATATATCCTAAGTGACTCAAAGAATAGAGCTATGCTCCCTGGCAACGGCGCCAGAAAATAGTCTTGATAACCCACAAGTATAGGGGATCGCAATAGTTTTCGAGTGTAGAGTATTCAACCCAAATTTATTGGTTCGACACAAGGGGAGCCAAAGAATATTCTCAAGTATTAGCAGCTGAGTTGTCAATTCAACCACACCCGGAAACTTAATATTTGTAGCAAAGTGTTTAGTAGCAAGGTAATATGATAGTAGTGGTAACGGTAGCAAAAGGTAACAGTAGTAAAAGTAATGTTTTTGGTATTTTGTAGTGATGATAGCAATGGCAACGAAAAAGTAAATAAGTGAAGAACAATATATGGAAAGCTCATAGGCAATGGATTGGTGATGGAGAATTATGCCGGATGTGGTTCATCATGTAACAGTCATAACCTAGGGTGACACAGAACTAGCTCCAGTTCATTGATATAATGTAGGCATGTATTCCGAATATAGTCATACGTGCTTATGGAAAAGAACTTGCATGACATCTTTTGTCCTACCCTCCTGTGGCAGCGGGGTCCTTACGGAAACTAAGGGATATTAAGGCCTCCTTTTAACAGAGAACCGAAACAAAGCATTAACACATAGTGAATACATGAACTCCTCAAACTACGGTCATCACCGGTAAGTATCCCGATTATTGTCACTTCGGGGTTAACGGATCATAACACATAATAGGTGACTATAGACTTGCCAGATAGGATCAAGAACACTCATATATTGATGAAAACATAATAGGTTTAGATCTGAAATCATGGCACTCGGGCCCTAGTGACAAGCATTAAGCATAGCAAAGTCATAGCAACATCAATCTCAGAACATATTGGACAATAGGGATCAAACCCTAACAAAACTAACTCGATTACATTATAGATCCCATCCAACCCATCACCGTCCATCAAGCCTACGATGGAATTACTCACGCATGGCGGTGAGCATCACGAAATTGGTGATGGAGGATGGTTGATGATGACGATGGCGACGGATTCCCCTCTCCGGAGCCCTGAACGGACTCCAGATAAGCCCTCCCGAGAGGTTTTAGGGCTTGGCAGCGGCTCCGTATCGTAAAACGCGATGATTTCTTCTCTTTGATTTTTTTCTCCCCGAAACTCAATATATGGAGGTGGAGGTGGAGTTGGAGTCGGAGAGGCAACAGGGGGCCCATGAGGTAGGGGGGCACGCCCCCACCCTCGTGGAGAGACGGTGGGCCCCCTGGCCTTCATCTTTGGCAGGTATTTTCCTTATTTTCTGAAAAGTGGCTCCGTGAAGTTTTAGGTCATTCCAAGAACGTTTGCTCCTGCACATAAATAACACCATGGTAATTCTGCTGAAAACAACGCCAGTCCGGGTTAGTTCCATTCAAATCATGCAAGTTAGAGTCCAAAACAAGGGCAAAAGCGTTTGGGAAAGTAGATATGTTGGAGACGTATCAGGATGACAACACTTTCTCAAAATAATCATGAGACCGCAAAACATAAATGCAGAGCACCTTTAAAGATCAAGGACTGACTAGACATTGTAATTCATGGTAAAAGAGATCCAGTCAAGTCATACTCAATGTAAACTAACAGTAATGGATGCAAATGACAGCGGCGCTCTCCAACTGGTGCTTTTTAATAAGAGGATGATGACTCAACATAAAAGTAAATAGATAGGCCCTTTGCAGAGCGAAGTAGGGATTTGTAGAGGTGCCAGAGCTTGGTTTTGAAATAGATATGAATAATATTTTGAGCGGTGTACTTTCATTGTCAACATAACAACCGAGAGATCTCGATATCTTCCATGCTACACACATTATAGGCGGTTCCCAAACAGAATGGTAAAGTTTATACTCCCCCTCAACCAACAAGCATCAATCCATGGCTTTCTCGGAACAATGAGTGACTCCAACTAACAAGAGTCCCAAGGGAGTTTTGTTTGCAGTTATTTTGATTTGATTTGCATAAAGCATGGGACCGGGCATCCCGGTGACCAGCCATTTTCTTGTGAGTGAGGAGCGGAGTCCACTCCTCTTGAGAATAACCCTCCTAGCATGGAATATACATACAACCCTAGTTGATACATGAGCTATTCGAGCATACAAAACAGAATGTTTATTTGAAGGTTTAGAGTTTGGCACATACAAATTTACTTGGAACGATAGGTAGATACCGTATATAGGTAGGTATGGTGGACTCATATGGAATAACTTTGGGGTTTATGGAATTGGATGCACAAGCAGTATTCCTGCTTATTACAAGTGAAGGCTAGAAAAAGACTGGGAAGCGACCAGCCAGAGAGCGACAACAGTCATGAACATGCATTAAAATTAATCAACACCAAATGCAAGCATGAGTAGGATATAATGCACCATGAACATAAATATCGTAGAGGCTATGTTGATTTTGTTTCAACTACATGCGTGAACATGTGCCAAGTCAAGCCACTCGAATCGTTCAAAAGAGGATACCACCCTATCATACCACATCACAACCATTTTAATAGCATGTTGGCATGCAAGGTAAACCATTATAAGCTCCTAGCTAATTAAGCATGGTATAAGCAACTATAACCTCTAATTGTCATTGCAAATATGTTTCTTTCATAATAGGCTGAATCAAGAATGATGAACTAATCATATTTACAAAAACAAGAAAGGTCGAGTTCATACCAGCTTTTCTCATCTCAATAAGTTCATCATATAATCATCATTATTGCCTTTCACTTGCATGACCGAATGGCGTGGATAATAATAATAGTGCACGTGCATTGGACTAAGCTGGAATCTGCAAGCATTGAATTCAAGAGAGAAGACAAGGTAATATGGGCTCTTTGTTAGATCAACAATAATGCATATGAGAGCCACTCAACATTTTCATTATGGTCTTCTCCTCTCGACCCCCAAAGAACAAGAAAAGAAATAAAACTATTTACACGGGAAAGCTCAAGCAAAAGAAGAACGAGAAATCTTTTTGGGTTTTCTTTTTAATTACAACTACTACAGCATGAAAAGTAAACTAGCTAAAAGCTACAACTATTTTTTTTTGTTTTTTCTTAAGGTTTATCAAACACACAAGAAGAAAGCAATAAAAAAGGAAATAAACTAGCATGGATATTACAATGAAAAAGTATGAGCACCGACAACTAGCATGAGTGTGTGAACAGGAATGTAATGCCGGTGAGAGATATGTACTCCCCCAAGCTTAGGCTTTTGGCCTAAGTTGGTCTATGGCCACGGCTGGCCTGGCGGATATCCAAAGTAATAGTTGGGGTCGTACTAAGAAGGACCCCCCTGGTGCCACTGGTTGGCAATCTCCTCTGGATTCCACTGATAAACAGACTGCCAGTGAGGATCAAATTGTGGTTCTGGCTCTGGCTCTGTAGCTGGTGTGGGGTTTCGGTAGGCGTGAATGGCTTTCGGCGGAATAAGGTACTTGCCTGCAGATAAGTCAAACAAGGAAGGAGCAGGCAAAGTAATAGTCTCAGGGTGATTTTTATCAAATATCAGCTTGTACTTAAGAATCTTTTCCTATTCTTAACGATAAAATCATGTGCTACCATACTCTTATAGTCTAGAAAAATAGGAGGCAACAACTTCTCTTCCTTCTCATAATGTCTAATAGGTATGTTAAAATGTGCAGCGAGGCGTGAGGCGAAGATACCTCCCAAGATGGGTCCCTTAGTACGGTTAAGATTTAACCGCTTTGCAACAATAGCGCCCATACTAAATGTGTCATCACGGAACAAGGCATGGCACAAAATAACAATATCAGGGGCACTAAGATTGCCACAGTTTCCACGACTAATTAAGCATCTACTAGCAAATATTGCAAAGTAACGTAAAACAGGAAAATGTATGCTAGTAATTCTTGCATCGGAAACCTTCCTTGTTTCCCCTACAACAATTGTATCAATAAACCCTTCCACATCGTCACGATGTGGTTCCTCTACACTGCCCTCAAAAGGGATCAAACAAACCTGACAAAAATCACGAAGTGACATCTCCTTATGCTCATCATATAAATAAAATTCCATTGTACGTGGTGAGCTCCTAGCATGGAAATGAAAGTTTTGCACAAAGATATTTGTGAGTAAGAGATACTGTTCGCGTTGGTCGTGGAGGAAGGCGGCAAGGTTTGCATTCTCAGCCAATTCATAGAAATCATCATAAATCCCGACTGCTCTCAAGGCCATTCACACGGCCGAACCTCCGCGATGTGAGGGAGATTATACTTGGGCTTCTTGTTCTCTTCACTTTGTTTATCCTTCGAGCTTCGACTCGATAAGCCCCTCAAAAATCTCTTCATCTTTTTCTGAAATTTTTAGCAACTCAAAATAAAAGTGAACCAAACTCAACAAAATTGATAGCAACTACTCCTACAAGTGCCTAGAGGCAATATCATGCATTAAAACTACTTTTGACCAATAAATTTGACATGCAAGCTCAAGAACAGGGTCACCTAAGAAGCAAAAATTTGCAATGAATAAAGCTTTAGAACAAAAACTAATTGGACCATTGGAGGAGTCACATACCAAGGAACAATTCCCCAAAGCAGTTTTGTGAGAGGTGCTTTGAGCAAGGAGATCGAAAATGGTAGCAAGATGAGCTAGAACTCGTGCTTGAGCTGGATGATGATTTTTTGGGAGGAAGAAGGAGTGTGTGGTAGCTGGAATAAGTGGAGGGGAGCCACCATGGGCCCACAGATAGGGGGCCTGCCCAGGGGGGTGGGCGCGCCCTGGACCCTCGTGGCCAGGTGCTTGCTCCCCCTGGTGTGTTCTCAGTGCCAGATATTCTCAAATATTCTAGAAAAAAATCATATTTAAATTTCAGGGCATTTGGAGAACTTTTATTTTCGGGGTATTTTTTTATTGCACGGATAATTCAGAAAACAGAAAAAATTACTATTTTTGCTTTATTTAATATAAATAACAGAAAATAAAAAAGGGCACAGAGAGCTGTGTTTTCTAAATTCATCCATCTCATGCTCATCAAAAGGAATCCACTAAGAAGGTTGATCAGGTCTTGTTAACAAACTCATTTCGAATAACATGAAACCAGAGAATTTTCGAATAACACTAGGTTACCTCAACGGGGATATGCATGTCCTCAACAATAAGAATATCATATTTCTTCTTGACAGTAGGAAGAGGAAATTCAAAACCTCCAATAGTAATTGTTGAAATTTTTCCAATAGAGTTGATACTGTGGACTTGAGGTTGTTTCCTCGGAAAGTGTACTGTATGCTCATTACCATTAACATGAAAAGTGACATTGCCTTTTGTGCAATCAATAACATCCCCTGTAGTATTCAAAAAGGGTCTTCCGAGAATAATAGACATACTATCATCCTCAGGAATATCAAGAATAACGAAGTCCGTTAAAATAGTAACGTTTTCAACCACAACAGGCACACCCTCACAGATACCGACAGGTATAGCAGTTGATTTGTCAGCCATTTGCAAATATATTTCAGTAGGTGTCAACTTATTCAAATCAAGTCTACGATATAAAGAGAGAGGCATAACACTAACACCGGCTCCAAGATCACATAAATCAGTTTTAACATAGTTTCTTTTAATGGAGCATGGTATAGTTGGTACTCCTGGATCTCCAAGTTTCTTTGGTATTCCACCCTTGAAAGTATAATTAGCAAGCATGGTGGAAATTTCAGCATCCGGCATCATTCTCTTATTTGTAACAATTTCCTTCATATATTTAGCATAAGGATTCATTTTAAGCATATTAGTTAAATGCATACGCAAAAAGATAGGTCTAATCATTTCAGCAAAGCGCTCAAAATCCTCATCATCCTTTTTCTTGGATGGTTTAGGAGGAAAAGGCATGGGTTCCTGAACCCATGGTTCTCTTTCTTTACCGTGCTTCCTAGCAACAAAGTCTCTCTTATCATAACATTGATTCTTTGATTGTGGGTTATCAAGATCAACAACAGGTTCAATTTCTACATCATTATTATTGCTAGGTTGAGCATTTACATGAACATCATCATTAACATTATCACTAGGTTCATGTTCATTACCAGATTGTGTTTCAGCATCAGAGATAGAAATATCATTAGGATTCTCAGGTGTGTCTTCAATAGGTTCACTAGAAGCATGCAAAGTCCTATCATTTTCCTTTTCTTCCTCTTAGAAGGACTAGGTGCATCAACGTTATTTCTCTAAGAATCTTGCTCAATTCTCTTAGGATGGCCCTCAGGATACAAAGGTTCATGAGTCATTTTACCACATCTAGTCATAAATCTAACAACATTATCATTATTCTTACTATTCAATTCATTGAGAAAATCATTCTGAGCTTTAAGTACTTGTTCTACTTGAGTGGTGACCATGGAAGCATGTTTACTAATAAGTTTAAGTTCACCTTTAACACTAGCCATATAATCACTCAAGTGTTCAATCATATAAGCATTATGTTTCAATTCTCTACCAACATAAGCATTTAAATCTTCTTGCTTAACCATAAAGTTATCAAATTCATCCAAACATTGGCTAGCAAACTTAGCAGGAGGGATTTCAGCTTTATCATATCTATAGAGAGAATTTACCTTTACTACCTGCGTCGGGTTATCGAGACCATGTGTTTCTTTAATAGGTGATGAATTAAGACCATGCATTTCTTCAACAAGAGGTAAATTCTTAAAATCTTCAGCTTTAATACCCTTTTCTTTCATAGATTTGTTTGCCTCTTGCATATCATCAGGACTGAGAAATAGAATACCCCTTTTCTTTGGAATTGCCTTAGGAGTTGGTTCAGGAAGTGTCCAATTATTTTCGTTAGTCAACATATTATTCAATAGAATTTCAGCTTGATCAATAGTTCTTTCCCTGAAAACACAACCATCACAACTATCCAGGTAATCTTTGGAAGCATCAGTTAGTCCATTATAAAAGATATCAAGTATTTCATTTTTCTTGAGAGGATGATCAGGCAAAGCATTAAGTAATTGGAGAAGCCTCCCCCAAGCTTGTGGGAGACGCTCTTCTTCAATTTGCACAAAATTATATATTTCCCTTAAAGCAGCTTGTTTCTTATGAGCGGGGCAATATTTAGCAGAGAAATAGTAAATCATATCTTGGGGACTATGCACAAAACCGTATCAAGAGAATTAAACCATATCTTAGCATCACCCTTTAATGAGAGCGGAAATAATTTAAGGATATAATAGTAGTGGGTTTTCTCATCATTAGTAAACAGGGTAGCTATATCATTTAATTTAGTAAGATGTGCCACAACAGTTTCAGATTCATAGACATAGAAAGGATCAGATTCAACCAAAGTAATTAACTCAGGATCAACTGAGAAATCATAATCCTTATCAGTAATAAACATAGGTGAAGTAGCATAAGCAATTTCATTCTAGCATTCGGAGATTTTTCTTTCAGCTTAGCTAATAGTTTCTTAAGATCACTTATATCATTAGAAGCAAGAAAGTCTCTAGCAGTTTCTTCATCCATAACATGACCCTTAGGAACAACAGGCAATTCATATCTAGGGGGGAATCTTCATCATCACTTTCATCAATATTATCAGTTCCAATAATTGCATTCTCTCTAGCCCTAGCAAGTTGTTCATCAAGAAATTCACCAAGTGGCACAGTAGTATCAAGCATAGAAGTAGTTTCATCATAAGTATCATGCATAGCAGAAGTGGCATCATCAATAACATGTGACATATCAGAATGAATAGCAGGTGTAGGTGTCGCAAGCTTACTCAAAACAGAAGGTGAATCAAGTGCAGAGCTAGATGGCAGTTCCTTACCTCCCCTCGTAGTTGAGGGATAAATCTTGGTTCTTGGATCTTTCAAGTCATTCATAGTGATAAACAGATATAAATTCCAAGTGACTCAAAGAATAGAGCTATGCTCCCCGGCAATGGCGCCAGAAAAATATAGTCTTGATAACCCACAAGTATAGGGGATCGCAACAGTTTTCGAGGGTAGAGTATTCAACCCAAATTTATTGATTTGACACAAGGGGAGCCAAAGAATATTCCCAAGTATTAGCAGCTGAGTTGTCAATTCAACCACACCTGGAAACTTAATATCTGCAGCAAAGTATTTAGTAGCAAAGTAACATGATAGTATTGGTAACGATAGCAAAAGGTAACGGTAGCAAAAGTAATATATTTGGGTTTTATAGTGATGGTAACAGTAGCAACGGAAAAGTAAATAAGCGAAGAACAATATATGGAAAGCTCGTAGGTAATGGATAGGTGATGGAGAATTATGCCAGATGCGATCGATCATGTAACAGTCATAACCTAGGGTGACACAGAACTAGCTCCAGTTCATCAATGTAATGTAGGCATGTATTCCGAATATAGTCATACATGCTTAGGGAAAAGAACTTGCATGACATCTTTTATCCTACCCCCCCCTCCCCCGTGGCAGCGGGGTCCTATTGGAAACTAAGGGATATTAAGGCCTCCTTTTAATAGAGTACCGGACCAAAGCGTTAACACATGGTGAATACATGAACTCCTCAAACTACGGTCATCACCGGTAAGTATCCCGATTATTGTCACTTCGGGGTTAACGGATCATAACACATAATAGGTGAATATAGACTTGCAAGATAGGATCAAGAACTCTCATATATTGATGAAAACATAATAGGTTTAGATCCGAAATCATGGCACTCGGGCCCTAGTGACAAGCATTAAGCATAGCAAAGTCATAGCAACATCAATCTCAGAACATAGTGGATACTAGGGATCAAACCCTAACAAAAGTAATGCGATTACATGATAAATCTCATCCGACCCATCACCGTCCAGCAAGCCTACGATGGAATTACTCACGCACGGCGGTGAGCATCATGAAATTGGTGATGGAGGAAGGTTGATGATGATGATGATGATGGCGACGGATTCCCCTCTCTGGATCCCCGAACGGACTCTAGATCAGCCCTCCCGAGATAGTTTAGGGCTTGGCGGCGGCTCCGTATCGTAAAACATGATGAATCCTTCTCCTTCATTTTTCTCTCCCCAAAAGTGAATATATGGAGTCAAGGTTGAGGTCGGTGGATCGTCAGGGGGCCCACGAGGCAGGGGGCGTGCCTAGGGGGTAGGGCACGCCCCCACCCTCGTGGACAGGGTGTGGGCCCCTGACGTGGATCTTTCTTCCAATATTTTTTATATATTCCAAAATAATCCTCCATTGATTTTCAGGTCATTCCGAGAACTTTTATTTCTACACAAAAATAACACCATGGCAATTCTGCTAAAAACAGCGTTAGTCCGAGTTAGTTCCATTCAAATCATGCAAGTTAGAGTCCAAAACAAGGTCAAAAGTGTTTGGAAAAGTAGATACGACGGAGACGTATCAAGCATCAGGGCGGTGGACGATGGTGAGGCCTAGGAAGGGAACGACAAGGAGCCAGGGAAGACTTGTCAATGGTTGTCTACACGGTGGGGAGCACGAGGGTTTACTGGTCCGGCTGCCGTTGCCGGAAAATAACAGGAGGTGTGGGTGAGTAGAGGAATAGTCTGGCCAGCAATGGAGTAGGGTGGGACGGTGCGGCCTATGCGGCGGCACGGCCGTCCACAGGAGGCGGGAGCAGGCAGTCTCACCGGCACTGGTTTGGGTGGCTGGAGCAAGAAGATCAGATATTGAAGAAGCAGCTGCGGGCGTTGTATTAACATCCAACGGTCACTGCTGTTAGAATCGTTTGTAGACTAAGTTGACAAAGCCTTTCGTACACGTCAACCTAGTAGACCCACAAGTCAGCCTCCAAATCCGTCCCAAACAGCATACAACCCGAAATTTCTAGCCAGATTCAAATTAATTTAAAAACTAAACATACCTTAATTTAAATCCAATGAAATTTTAACCGCATAAAAACAATGAAATTTAAGATATCAAAATCCGACATTAAAAAGTATATTGGAACTAATTGCACGTTTGCTGTATTTTTTCATTTTACAACCCATTTAATATTACTTATAGCCCATTTTTTTATTACTTATACCCCATTTTCTGGGCAAAATGCATCCCTCCTCGTCTTGAAAAAATTTCGGCCTAGCAGGGCGTAGAAAAACAAGTAGACCTACGTTGGTTATTCTGCAAAAAACAAAATAGCTGGGCTAGCCATTTTTAGAAAGGAAAAAAAAACAAACTAGGTTGGTCATGTGCTAGACGGGCCATAGCTCCCGAACAACCTAGTTGATACCCTTCTCCGTCCCGGAAAAAACAAAATTACTGCGCGAGTTGCTGGGTCCCTACTGTCATCCTCACCATGTATAGTCATATCCTTATTCCTCTCAGTTGTTGACCATGTTGACAACACCGCAGGGCGGCGCCGCGGCGAGCGAACCAAGGTGGAGGACGATGGTGAGGCCTCGGACGGGAACGAACAGGAGCCGAGGAAGATGCGCAGAGTTTTAGGGTGCGATGTGGCCACGATGCGTGCGCGGTAGCACAGCCAGCCGTGAGAGGCGGGAGCAAGCGGTCCCGCCGGTGCTGGATTGGCTTTGGCGGCTGGAGGAAGAAGAGATTGAAGAAACATGACAGACGTTGAATGTCAATCCAACGGTCAAGGTATGCACAATCGTTTGTTGACTACGCTGACACCAAGTAGCATATTTTTTATATATAGGAAGAAAAGAAAATCTGGGCTCATTCCCCTAATAACATTCCCGACTGCGACCGTTCGATCTTGCGTCGCAACTAAAACTGGGAGGACAATGCGTTCGTCTGCCGTCCTCCTCCCAGGGAACGTTCGCTACATAAGTGACTAGAACCCTTGGTTTTCAACCGAGAGGTTTGGGTTTGAGTCCCAGGAAATCTCAATCTTGTCCTCGTTCCTTCCTCGCAAAAAAAGAAAGAAAATCAAAGACTTGAGAAGGCATATAGAACAAGCTAGTGTACTAGTAAAGAGACGTTGCTGAGTTTTAGAAAAAAAGAGAGACGTGCTCCTGTAGCTGGTTCGAATCCAAACCTAGACTATGACTATATATGGGGCTATGCTACTCTGCAAGTAATGAAACTGACATATCCAACGTTCGCTTCTCCTCTTCTCTACTTACTCTGCCTAGCATCAGAAGCTCTGGCCGCAGCAACCATGTCCGCCGGCTGCTCGTCCACCTGTTCTTCAGTAGGCAACAACCAGATATGCGCCAAGTCACCACCCGTACCATCGCCTGTGGGTCTCATCACACCCCCGCTGGCACACGCACCGCAGCCGGTTGCTCATCGCAACCCCCTGCCATTGGTGTGGTGCCACTGCTACAAATCATGCAGAGTCATCCGTCGCGTCTCAACCACAATCCTCAACCCTGGCCGAGACTTCTACAAATGCCCAAATCATGGGGTAATAATATGTTTAAGTGTTGTTCTACTGCTTTCAGTTGCTGATATTTTTAATAGTTTGGTTGATGATCTTCCAATTTGATTTGTGTAGAAAAGGGAAGATTCGTGTGATTTGTATTTCTGAGAAGTTGCTGATGTGGGGGAACGCAACTACGTTGATTATTTGGTTAGCCGAGGAATCCCAATACCAACAGGTTGGGCTGTTGGACAAGTAATAGAAGGAACGAAAGAAGAGGAAGATGCAGAGCAGAAGGTTAAAGATGCAGTTCCTCTGATCATGGCCAAGCAACAGCTGTTGAACAGCCTTGACAGCAACGAGGAGATGAAAGAGCTTGTGAAGATAATGGGCAAAATCGATGTGCTCTGTAGGATGATTGTATCTTTATTTGCAGTGTATGTAGCACTCGTGGTGTATTCAGTGGATATGACATGAGCACTTTGCTGAAACTAGTAATGAATGAAACCTGTGTAGCAGGTTGGGCATAGTGTTGTGAACATCTAATGATTTCTATTAACAGAAATGGGGGGGGGGTACCCCTTTTGCTCATAAATAAATAATAGCATTGGCCCTTTTGGTGATAAATAAATAAATTAGCAGAGGCCCTGTCGGGTCAGCTTTGTTCCCATTCGAAGACGTCGAGCAAATTGCAGTCCAACAACAAACTATGTCATCAAATTCAAGTTTCACAACCAAATATGAGTACAACTAAACAACAATGTCATCATGTTTTAGTCGTCATACAATCACCAAACACAAATGAACATACATAACAAGTGATGTTCTCACAACAAAATACTAAACAACACGTTCATAAGGTTTCAGTTGTCATAGCAAACACAATTTCACATAGTAGATAAAAAAACGTCTTCTGACAGGCAAATATGACAAAAGCAATCTAATCATCATCCGCAGCAACGTCAACATCTTCGCCATGTGTATCAGTCTGAATCGCAATTCCCCGGAGTGTCATCTTCTTCTTTATCCTCAATGTCCTCAAACGTTGGCTTCTTGATCAACTCTTGTATGTCCACAGCACGACATGCAATCTTTTCACCAGCGTCATTGACGTGATGGTTCTCAAAGATATTAGGAACATCTGTGGAATCTTGTACATCAGGAGCAGTGTAAGAATCATCTTGTTGTGCAACTTCACTAAATGAATTCCTCTGCTCAAACCTTTGCAATGATCTCCAGTCATCGCTACGTGCAAATGTGTCTTCCAAGAAAAATATCTGTGTTGCTTGATTTGCCAAAATAAAAGGCTCGTTGTTCTGGTACGCCGCCTTGACATTGATGGATTTGAAATAATCATCAGCTCTGGGTTTTGCGATCCTCGAAAACAGGTTATACCAACGACAACACAACAGAACCACACACCGATGATCCTCGAAATTGGAGATATACTGCAACTGAACAATGTCTGTTATGTTAGCATACATTTTAGTTGTCTCTATGCCATATGTATCCATGCTCACGATGGCATTGTTTTGTGTCTTCATGCCTTCGTCGCATGCAAGGATGTTGTAGCGCACATCTCCAACAACGCAAGACTCATAATGTCTTACCCGAGTATCAGGACCCATTGCTAGTGCGTAAAGGGCATCATCAATTGCCTGTCCATCCTCCCGCATCTTCTTAACCTATGGTTAGAAAATAGACAAGCTGATCATCTTATGTACTCAATATATTAAAAAAAACTGACAGTGCAATTCAAAAGCTTACATGGCTCTTGAACCATTTCGCAAATCCTACCATAACTAGTTTGTCAATGTTTCTTGGATTTTGCGGCAGTAACTCCTTTTTGTAGATGCTGCACAACATAGTGATCGCGTCAAACATCTAAATATATAAGAATGTGTTGCAAGTTTAGTAGATTACGATGTATAGGCTACAGTACTTAGCACTTACTTGATATAAGGTAGTACCTCAAGATAGTCATTCAACACATACCAAACCATTTTGTCCAAATCTTTAGGTTTTTCCTCTTGTCGACTCTTCCCTGTAACTCGAACAGAATAATCGAAAACATTGAGCCCATGATTGTCTTCACCCACCTCTTTGCTAAGCTGATCAGCTGTTTCAATGTATTTTGAGCAGAATGTCAACGCTTCTGTAGCAATGTAGGCCTCTGCAATGGAACCCTCGGGTCTAGCTCTGTTCCTAACATAGCCCTTGAAAGTGCCTAGCCACCTTTCAATAGGGTACATCCAGCCATACTGTACTGGACCTCTAAGTAGTGCCTCATCAGGTAGATGAACAGCCAAATGCACCATCACATCAAAGAAGGCTGCAGGATATATCTTCTCAAGGTCGCATAGGAGAGTTGGTATCTTGTCTCTAAGATGCTCCAAAGCATCTACCCTGATATTTCTACTGCAGAGTTCCCTGAAGAATTGTCCCAACTCTGCAACTACTCTGTATAAGTCAGGGCGGCCCAATCCTCTAAGGATAACAGGTAAAACCCTTTGAAGTAGGACGTGGCAGTCATGAGTTTTCAACCCTTGTACCTTGTTTCCATCT
Source organism: Triticum aestivum (assembly GCF_018294505.1). Classification (NCBI taxonomy): domain Eukaryota; kingdom Viridiplantae; phylum Streptophyta; class Magnoliopsida; order Poales; family Poaceae; genus Triticum; species Triticum aestivum. The sequence goes on along the minus strand of NC_057806.1, from coordinate 82,837,406 downwards.
GCACCGACTCTCCTTTCAGGGTTGGAAGCAAATCCATGTGGGAATCTCACACGTGACAGGACCTCGCAGAATTCTTTTCTTTTTGCCTTGTCCAAGACATACACAACTGGTGCCATATCCCGTGGTTTACCTTCATATTGCACATGTAAATCCTTTCTGATACCCAGGTGTGTCAAATCAATCCTAGATTTTAAGGTATCTTTCATCTTGCCTTCAATATTAAGAAGTGTGCCGATAATGTTGTCACATATATTTTTCTTGATGTGCATCACATCAAGATTATGCCGCAGATCCAAATCTTTACAATACTCCAAGTCCCACAAAGTGGACCTGTGGGTAAACAATAATCTCTCTTCTTCCATGCCATGCTTCCTTTTCCCACTACCATTATCAGGATGGTTTCCTGGTGTAATATGCCCGACCTTCTCTAATTCCACTTGCAACTCATCGGCGGTGAGCCTCTTTGACGCATCACAATTTTCATGCTTTGCATTGAACACATGTCTTCGGTATTTCGTAGGACGCGTCTTGTTCTTGGCAAGGAAATGGCGGTGTCCAATGTAACAGATCTTGCTACATATTGCGTATGACAGTGGATTCCTATCACAACGAACACATGCATTATAACCATGTGTCGTTCGCCCTGACATAGTGCCCAAAGCCGAATAATCATGGATGCACCAAAGTATAACAACACGCACATAGAAATCAGCTGGTGGGCTGCTATATATGCTCGAGTGAGAACACCCCTCCATAGTTGTTGAAGTTCCTCCACAAGAGGCTCCATGAATAAATCAAAATCCTTTCTAGGACTTTTTGGACCTGCGATGAGCAAGGCCATCATGTACTTTAATTCTTTGGTGCAGACATTTGGAGGCATGTTGTAAGGGATAACAAGCACTGGCCACATGCTATATGTGGCGCTCTGGTGGCCAAATGGGTTAAGTCCATCTAAAGCTAAGCCAAGTCTAATGTTTCTCGGGTCAGCAACAAACTTTTTGTGTTTCTGATTGAAGCTTTTCCACTCACTACCATGTGATGGATGACTCATTACATTCTGATCTCTCTAGACCTGGTTGCTAGTATGCCACAGTACATCCTCTCTTGTTTCAGCATCATGAAACAACCTCTGCAATCTTGGTGTAATTGGAAAATATCTTAGAACATTATGAGGAATGCTCTTCATAGCATCGCCATCTTTCCATCTTGATGATTTGCATTTCGGGCATTCACTTAAGTTGGCATAATCCTTCCAGAACAGAACACAATTATTCTTACAAACATGGATCATATAATATCCAATTCCAACTGCACGAAGGAAATTCTTCATTTTACTGTAGGTGTGCGGCAGCTCAGACGCATCTGGGAAAGCTTTGCGGAGAGCAGCCAACATCGCATCGAATGATTTGTTGGTCATCCGCTCAGATGTCTTCACCTGAAGAAAACTGACCATAGCTAAGAATATTGACAACTTATTTCCTGGGGTGACAGCCACGTTGCATTGTTCCAACATGCGAGCCCACCGTTTTTCTTCTGCAGGTGAAAGTTCACGAAATGCACGAGCATTTCGTAGCATTGTTTCAATGTTGGTCAAACTCAGTGGCTCTGCCGCCACCACCACCACCTCCTCCTCTTCCACCTGAGCATCAGGCAGATTAAGATGGTGATCTGCTGCTTCCACGTAGTCAGTAACATTGACGTTCACAGCTTCACCATGATGAACCCACCTAGTATATGTGACCGACATCCCATACAAGTGTAGATGATTTTGAACAGTTGACTGGGGTCTTGTAACTGAATTCATACAACTGCTACACGGGCAGAGCAAATTTGATTTCGGACCACCATACTCAGCTCTGATAAAGTTCACGAAGTTTTCAACCCCCTCGACATATGCAGCGGAGAATCTTCGAGCAGAAGTTATCCAAGTTCTGTCCATCTGTTAGACATACAAATTAGTTCTTCTACTAGAAATTATAGGAAAAACATATATGCTTTTTTATGAAGTCCAGAAAAAATACCTAGGTCGATGTCTAAAGCTATGGCAAGATATTTGGACGAGCAGATCTAAGTAACAAAATATATTTAAAGCTAATTCAGCAAATAGATTTGAGTGCTAAATTATGGCAGGCTGTTTCAGCAGTCAATGAGGCTGAGCACACATCCATTGAACTATCGAAGGCCATCGCAGCAACAAAGATCGAGTATAAAATGGTGTAGAGCTATTTCAGCTAACAAATTGGCTACTGGACCATGGCAATCTATGTCAGAATAAATATATGGCAGGATATTTTAGCAACTAATCAGGCTTGGCATGCCATCTCAGCTAAGCAGATTGAGTGCAGGACAGGGCAAGGAAGCTTCTTAAGTAGAGCATATTGACTGTAAACTACTTCGGCAAACAGTGAGATTAACATTGTCTATCAGCTAACATTCAGCGCTACACCGACATGCACAGGGCCTCAGTCTAGAATGTGCGTGCCGTGGGAGAAGATGACCACCATGCATCTCCGCACAAACGTCGCCAGTGGTGGCGGCGTTGACTGTCATGCGCCTCCACAAGAACGTCGCCAGCGGTGGCGGCACAACTCGAGGACGACAGTCTACGAGAGCATACTGTGGGAGCGAGAGGATCGTCGTGCGTCCCCTCGATGAACCACGCTGCCGACGTATCGGCGTGGCGGGGAGGGCGACTTTGGTGAAGCGAATGGAGTGGAGGGGGACTGGGGGGAGGGGGTTTGGGAA